>NC_081412.1:610620781-610803281 GCF_030272615.1 Cryptomeria japonica | reverse complement strand
GAAAAGTTGCTTGGACCGTAGCTGAAATGTACACGATCCTCTGAAAAATCTATGAAACAAAAGGGTTTTTCCACCTCTGTAAGTGGAGCCCGAATCCGAAAGTACAACTACACACCTGCAACCTACACACATAAAAGAAAGGAAAATGTATTGGGATTGGGGGTTAGCCATTAGGTCAAACCCTAGTTTTGGAATTATCCAAGTACTGAAAGAAAGTACTTGAAAGTAGCTGTAAATGAAAGACTAAATTGTAAATCACCTCAAGGGAGGTTGTGGTAGCAATGTTGATAGAAACGCTTGTGCGTAATTGAAAGTTGGAATCGATCTCCTCTTCAATGGTTGAATCCTTGACTTGAATGCAACACCTAGCCTTTAAGGGAGACTTGAGAATGCTCAATGTTCGAAAAGAATGGTTGAATTCTCTTGAATGCTTGATCTCATGTAAACTTCCCACTCATCCAACTTATGAAAATGAGAGGACAAATGCCCCTTAAATACATGTTTCTAAATTTGATTTTCATCATAGGCCGACATTGGGGGAGTTTTCTTGCTCACTGCACAACCTATAATGCAACCCTAGGAAGGGTCCTGCCCCAAAATAGGGCAGGGATAGGGGAACCACACCCCTATCCTGGGAGGAAAAGGGCACCACACCCCTATCCTAGGGGGGATAGGGGAACCACACCCCTGTCCTACTACTTTCTCCAGGGAAGTGTGCAGACAGGGTGGTGTAAAGGCCAAGAAAGAAGCTGATTTCGAGGGTTGACTAGTCTCTAATCTCCGATTAGGCTAGAGGATGCGATCTCGCATGCGTGAGGACCCTAATGCAATCGAAAATCACTAGGGTCATAATTTTATGACACTACATTTATCCCCCACTTTAGCGCGAGTATAAGCGTATACCAATACTATTGGTAAAGTACAAGGAAACAAGATTGAAAGAATTTTACCACGTCAAGGAGGCAAGATGCACCAAGCCCCTAGTGGACTTAGAATCTTACGAATTCGATTGAAAAAGTAAAAGGGAAGATCGAGAAAGGGAGAACCATGACTGCAACTAGGAAAGTTCCCTTCACTATGAGTCATGAAAGCAAGGATACCAAATATTACAAAGCAAAAAAAAGTTCACTAAGTAATTTTAAGTATCAAGAAGGAAAATATGAGCGAAGTGTATGCCCTCACGTTAAAGTAATCGCACATGCCTTATCAGGAGATATTTCTTTAAGGTAGGATACACCCAAGAGAAAGAGAAGGGAGGGAGATCCTTATTGCAAAGATTTAGCCCCCAGTCGAGGAATAAACCCAAGGATAATGAACACAAAACGGGAGGTAGTGTCACTTTCCTCGGGGTCAGTATGTTGTCTGATAACTCATGTATAATATGTATGTATATTTGTATATAATAATTGTCATTCCCTAGAGGACACTACCTTAGAAGAAAGGGAAGAGAGGATGTGTTTTGAGTCAACATGAAACAGACCAAGAAAAGATCACAAGTCTTTGCATTGTCCCCAAGTAGACATTAAAGGAACAATAGAAGAACAGGGATACACATAGAAGAATGGTCACAAAAGAGCAAGAAAGGAGAAAGATAGAAGATCTACAGTGCTAATATTGCTAATCTATCATGACATCCACCTCCCGATCTTGCTGATTACTATTTTGGGAAGGCGAGAGACACGTCAGAGGAGCGACATCGAGCACAATAGATGGATATATCACAAGATCCAAATAAGGACTATGCTCATGTTGTAAGTCACTTTTTTCAAATCTAGGAGCTAGGATTAAGGTTTGTGAAAATTCAATTGATAAATGCTTGTCCACATTAACATACTCATACTCGCTACTAGAAGTATTAGGAGTTGTATTGCCATTATGGATAACATTTTCACCCATTTCTTCATCAAAGTTTAGAGAAAGAGGAGCAAGAACATGAATAGGAGTAAAACCATCACATGTTTTATGAAACTTATGATTTGGAGATGTAGGTTGAACATCTTGCTTGGGAAAAAAGGGAATCATGTCAACTATCAGAGTCTGAGGAGTTTGAGTATTTTGAGGAATAGCTTCATGATCTCGAACACGACGTCTTCATCGGCGTTCTCTCACACAACATTCTGGCAAGTCTTAGTGGAAGGCTAAGAAGGAGGAGGAACACTTCAAAAAGTAGGAATGTTTCTCTTCTTGATATTTGAAGCTTTAGGTTAAGGTCATTTTGGTTGAACAAAAGGAGAAGGAGGCCTCTTCTCTCAATAAGTGGAAGGAGGTGGAACTGCACTATAGAAAGGAGGAATGTTAGGTGTAGGAAGAAGACCAGGTCCATCATGAGGAGGAGGTATAGGTCTAACCTTATGAAGAATATTGTTGCTCTCTTTAAGAGAAGGTAAATTCACATACATAGGTATAGGTTGACGATCTTCCTTAGGAGGGAGATTAGTTCTATCCATGAGGGGAAGTGGTGCAGGAGCACCTAGCTTCATTCTTAGCTTCATTTTCATCACAGGTTTGATTTTTGTTAGTTTTAAGTTGGAAAGTTGTCTTAGATGTTTTTGAAGTTGTTCTAGGTTGTTTGGATGAGTTTTGAACTCATTGTGTGGTTTTGGTTTCTTGTTTTCATCTTTTTGCTCAAAGTTGCCAGTTTGGTGTTGCTTGGCAAAATGATGGAAAAATGATTTTTTGATGTGGTTTTCATTTTGAAAAGGTTTTAGTCATGTTTTATGCTTGGTTTTTAGGTGTGAGAAGTTTTTTTAGGTGATTGTTAGTCTTGGAGGTCAATCTTGCATTTTCTAGGCACCAAAAGTTGTCATTTACGCATCAAAATGTCAGATTTAAGTGCCCTTGGACATGTACCTATCTATACAGGAGGCTAACCAACTTGGAGAGGTATTTGATCACCTATTTTTACTATTGTAAGGGTTGATCATTCAAAGTTATGAAGCATTTTGCAAACTTGCACTAGTTTTACTTGGGTTTTCTCTAGTTTTTAACTCCATGTGAATAGCAGTCCGTACACCTGCTGTACTTGGCCATACTATTCTTGAATTTTTAGTTTCTATTATGTTTTCTTAATATTTTCCCTTTGGTGGCATCTAATTTTATCAAGTTTTGAGTTTGTAGGAAAATTAGTTTGATTTGATAGTTTCACTGCCTTGTCTAGGAATTGGCAAGGATGCTTGACCAACTTGGCTTCTTGGAGTCCTAAAATGTTCATAGCTTCCCAAGAACCAGTTGGTCAACTTGTAAATTATGTAAATACATGTTTTGTCTTCAAGAATGCAGGTGTAAGGAGTTTTGTGGCCATGGAGCCCTAGGCAAGTGTGCCATTTGGCTAGGGCCTTGAAGAAATTTGATGCTTTGCTCTTCTATAGCAAGTGCATTTAATAGTTGAACAAACTTGCCTTGATGTTTAAGTTTGTATGTCAAGGAAAAGAGGCTTTCTAAGCCATAAGGAGAATGTTTTCATGTTTAGTTTGTGAAAATAATGTAAAAAACAGTGAGTCACTATTTTTTAGTCAATTTCCTTTCATTAGCCTACTCTCCATCATACATTGGATCTTGTAAGGTTTTGTACCTCCTTCTAATTTCTCATAAACAAGAACAAGGAGTGATTTTGGTGTTATCCATGGGTTTGAAGTTGCCAAGATCAATCAATGATCTTTGAGGCAAGGTTGTAATGCCAGTTGGCTGTCACAGTCAACTAGGACTGAGTTTTACATTTTCTTTTGAAGTTATATATGTAATCTTCTCCTTCAAAATGATAGGTATGAAGGTCAATAAGCCATTAAAGACAGAGCCTTGTTAAGGAGCACAAAACAGACTTTTTGTAAAGAGTTTTAACAATGAAAGTTCAGGTCACAGTGAAAGGCAAAAGTGCAGTGACAGTTAGCATTGACAATGAAAAATCCATTATTTGTAATTGCCTAGTGCTTGTATGCAGGGCTAACATGACTCTCCTTTGTCTCTAAATGGTAGACATGTTTACATGTTGAATGTAATTGGTTTTTGTTTGCAAATGATGTGTTTGAAAGAGGCAATAATGGAAAAGTTATAAATTGTTGCATTCTCCTCATAAGCAACTTTTTGTAAATTCTTGTTCTCCAACCCTTTGTGGGTGCAAAACTACTTAATTTTGGTCTATATAGCATGAGACATGGTATTAATGAGGTTTCATGGTTCCCTTTGAAGATTTACAATTTGCAAATTGATTCTTGCCTCCAAAACCCTTCCAAACCCGCCTTTTTGCACCCATTTTTGGGACAGTCATAGAGAAGGCTTAAGGGACCCTAAACCTCAAAAAATATTCAATTATTCCCAAAAGGGTATCCATATATGTAAATATTTTAGTCTGGAAGTCCATCGCTTGAGCAGGGTGAGCACAAAACCCCAAATGGAGGGCTAATTCCTTGTAGCCCATTTTAGGCCTCAAAATTAAGTTTTTGTCAAATCGGGTACAAACATGAAGGATGTAAGGCATAAAGTTCATCAATAATAGTTGAAAAAGTTTGTCCTTTTATGAATTTAACCTTTTTGGTGGGAAAGACTCCAAAATTTAGGTTGCAGCACTTGTGAAGGTTTCTACACTTCAAAACGTAGAAGACCCAAAAACACCCAAGGAAACAAAACTTGTCTCAAACTCATAATTCACTAAGAGGAGTCCTTGTGCAGTTAGAGAGTAGAACAAGAATAGAGGATTGAATGCCAATTGGGTGAGTAAGGAGTTGGATTACCAAACCAGAGTGATTATGGAGTTGAAGCCCTTGAGTAGCCAAGGAGAGTTTGACATAGGGAGGTGGTACAAGGTGAGTTGTTAGATTGCCTTTGAGCCAATTTGCACTCTATCCTTGGTGACTACACCTTGAAAATAGTAAGGAACTATCCCTTAGCGAACATACTAGCCACTTGACAACCACCTTGCACTATCCTCCCTATCATAGTGGTATCAGAGCCCAGTTACACTTGGGAAGAAGTAGCAATTTGGCAACCATGGTGACAAATGCAGAACTAGCAAAGAAAGTGGAAGACTAGGAAGAAGAAAATAGGTTACTCAGAGTGAAACTAGACCTCTTAGAATAGATGTTGGGTGAAGTAGAAGTGAAGGCAGATGAAGCCAGCAATCAGATAGAGGGAACAGAAGGTAAGGGTAAGCTATTAGCTATAGAGGATAAGACCCCTATACCAGACCCTGTGATAGATAATGAACCCTTTTTGAAAGCCTTGAAGGCTATGAGTAGGAGAAAAATAGAAGGAGTCCCACTATTCAATGGTAAAATGGACCCAGAAGTGGTCATGGAGTGGATTGAGGGGCTTGAGAACCATTTTGAGTGTGATGGTGTGACAGAGGCCCAGAAAGTGAAGGTGGCTAAGTCCAGGTTGAGAGGAGCTGCCTTAACATGGTGGAAGTTAATTTAGGATGAATGTGAGAAAGAGGAAAAAAGGCCCATAGCAACTTGGAAGGGAATGTTGTCCAAGATTAGAGAGGCTTACATTCCAGAGGACTATGAAATAGAGCTCCATAGGAAAAGGCAAAACCTTAGGCAAAAAGAGTTAGATGTCAACACCTACACCGAGGAGTTTTAGAAGCTATGCCTTAGGTCAAAGATCCAAGAGGATGAAAATGTCAAGGTTTCTAGGTATCTCAATGACTTGAGATGGAACATACAGGAAGAGTTATGTTTGTTGTGCCCCACAACAGTCCAGAAGTGCTATCAACTTTCACTCAAGGTAGAGGAAAGGAGTAGGAAGAAGCAAGAGCAGCATAACAGAGGTAGAGGAAGAGGCAGAGATGGTCAAGGCCATCGAGGCAGTTTTAGGGGAAGACACATAGATCAAAGGTCCCAAGGGGAATCTAATCTTATAGAGAAAAGCGGGGATTCTCAGAGCAAACCTAATTATAGGGGAAGGGGATCAAGCAACCTAGGAAGGGGTAGGTCTAGTGGCCCAGGTAGAGGGTCTTACTTCTCCACAATGAAATGCTACAACTGTCAGAAATTGGGTCATCCTGCTTATAGGTGTCCAGAAAAGCCTAGCTCTTCCCATGGAGGTGAAAAAAGAGTGAACTATGTTCAAGAGGAAGGGAGTAGTACAAGAACTCCAGCAATGCACCTAGCACGCAAAGATGGTGAAAGTCTAATGATGAGGAGAGTATTGATGCAAGAAACTCATAAGTGTGAAGTGTCTCAGAGAAGAGCATTGTTCAGGATAAAGTGCAAAATCTTGGGCAAGGTATGTAAGGTGGATATAGATTCAGGCTCCACAGATAACATTATCTCAGAGGAGGCAGTTAGAAAATTGAACCTACCTAGAATGAAGCACAATGAACCCTACAAGGTAACCTGGTTAAACAAGGGGCAACATGTCCTAGTGAATGAACAAGCATGGGTAGACTTCAATATAGGTGAATACAAGGATAGGATACTATGTGGCATCCTTCCCATGGATGCTTGCCATCTACTATTGGGTAGACCTTGGCAATTTGACAGAAGGGCACACCATGATGGTGAAAAAAACAGATATTCCTTTCAAAAGAATGGCATTGTCTACAAAATTCAGTCCCTTAGTGAAGAGATAGAGAACAGCAAACCACAGGCACCTAAAGTGCTATTAGTCAATGAAAAAGAGTTCATCCAAACCATGAAAGAGGGAGATGGGATTGGTTATGCACTTGTAGTGAAACCTAAGGAGGATAAGAAAGAAAAAGAAGTTGAGATCCCACAAGAAGTGCAGCAACTTCTTGATAACTTTAAGGGCATCATCAGTGATGGACAACCATCAACATTACCTCCTCCTAGAGCCATTAGTCATCAAATTAACTTTATACTAGGAGCTTCTTTGCCAAACAAAGCAGCATACAAGATGACTCCTGAATAGAACAAAGAGGTAGCTAGATAGATTCAAGAGTTATTGGATCAAGGATTAATAAGAAAGAGTATAAGTCCTTGTGTCGTACCCACAATGTTAGCACCTAAGAAAGGGGGCAGATGGAGACTATGCATAGACTCTAGAGCTATCAACAAAATCACAATAAGATACAGATTCCCTATTCCCAGGGTAGAAGATTTGATGGATTGTTTAGGGGGTGCGAGGTATTTCTCCAAAATAGACTTAAAAAGTGGTTACCATCAGATAAGAATAAAAGAGGGTGTTGAGTGGAAAACTACTTTCAAAACAAATGAGGGTCTTTATGAATGGTTGGTTATGCCTTTTGGACTCTCTAATGCTCCCAGTACCTTTATGAGGTTAATGAATGAAGTATTGCAGGATTTTCTCAGTAAGTTTGTGGTAGTCTACTTAGATGATATTCTCATTTTTAGTAAGACTAAAGAGGAGCATTTGAAACACTTAGCTATTGTTTTGCAAAGATTATCTGATGAGCAGTTAACCATAAATCTTGAAAAATGTGATTTTATGTAGCAAGAGCTAGTCTATCTTGGTTTTGTTGTGTCCAGTGGAGATCTTAAGATGGATCAATCTAAAGTTGCAGCCATAACAAGTTGGCCAACCCCACAATCAGCCAGTGAAGTTAGAAGTTTTCATGGTCTAGCCCAGTTTTACAAAAAATTTATCAGAGGTTTCAGCGAAATTTGTGCACCCATGTTAGATACAATAAAAGGTGGTCATAAGGTCAAGTTTCAATGGACCGAAGCAGCCAATAAGGGGTTTAAGTTACTCAAAACTAGAGTTGCTTCACAACCAGTGTTAATCCTTCCTAGTTTTGATAAACTCTTTACTATAGAATGTGATGCCAGTCATCTTGCAGTAGGTGCAGTCTTGAGTCAAGATAATAGACCAGTTACTTTCTTTAGTGAAAAATTGAATGATGTAAAGAAAAATTATTCATCTTATGATTTAGAGTTATATGCATTGGTGCAGGTACTCAGGAAGTGGAGGCATTATTTGCTTCCTAAAGAATTTGTTGTGTATACAGACAACCAAGCAGTCAGTTTCTTGAATTCTCGGGATAAACTCAACCATAGGCATGTGAAATGGGTAGAGTACCTACAAGCATATACCTTTACTCTTAAGCACAAGAAAGACCAATGTAACAAGGTAGCTGATGCTTTAAGTAGGAGATTGTTGACTATTCAAGAGATCCAAGTTAAGAGTATTGGGATTGATTGCTTTCAAGATTTATATCCTAATGATGATGATTTTGTTGTTGCTTATAAAGTTTTTCTTGCTTTTGAGAATCATTTCCATAGTGAGTATGCTAACTATACATTGCAGAATGGTTTTTTATTCAGGGGAGGACAGCTATGTGCTCCTAAAGGTTCCATGAGAGAAAATCTCATCCAAGAGAAACACAATGGGTGTTTGAGTGGCCATTTTGGTCTCAATAAGACCTTAGAGTTGGTTCAACACTTTTATTATTGGCCTAAGATGCAGCAAGATGTCCAGATGTATGTTGAACAGTGCATGGTATGTCAGAAGGCCAAAGGTAATAGCACTAATGCTAGTTTATAGCAGCCACTTCCCATTCCTTCTAGGCCATGGGAGTGCATCAGTATGGATTTTGTTGTAGGTTTACCAAAGACAAAAACAGGGTATGACAGTATCTTTGTGGTTGTTGACAGATTTAGTAAAATGGCTCACTTTATACCTTGCAAAAATACTAATGATGCTAGTCATATTGCTTTCCTTTTCTTTAAAGAAGTTGTCAAAATACATGGTTTGCCATCTAGCATTGTATCAGATAGAGATGTTAAGTTTTTGGGTCATTTTTGGAAGACTTTGTGGGAGAAATTGGGTACTAACTTGTCTTTTGGCTTAGCTTACCATCCACAAACAGATGGCCAAACAGAAGTGGTGAATAGAACATTGGGTAATCTACTCAGATGTCTCACCAAGGAGTATGGACAAAGTTGGGATCAACTCATCCCACAGACAGAATTTTCCTACAATGACAGTGTAAATAGATCCACTAGTAAGAGTCCATTTCTAGTTGTTTATGGTATGCATCCAAGAGGTATTTTTGAGTTACATGATGTGACTAACTTGTAACATGTTAGTGTGATAGAAGAAGATATGGCACAATCTCTAAAAGAGATACATGAACAGGTTAAGCAGTCTTTGCAGGACACCACAACAAGAGTCAAGGCAAGGGTGGATGCTTCTAAGAGGGATGTCCAATTCTCAGTTGGAGATTTTGTGATGGTACATCTCAATAAGTCTAGATTGCAAAAGGGAGTTCCTACCAATTTACAGATGAGACGAATTGGACCTTGCAGGATTTTGGCTAAGTATGGTCCAAATGCTTATAAAATTGATTTACCTGTTGATGTTTCATTGTCTCCTATCTTTAATGTTGCAGATTTGGTACCTTGCAAGGGGCAGCCTCCAAAAGAGACTCAAAGAACTTTAGACATTTCAAATTCCCTTTCTAATCTATCTATCCCCTCTTCTTCTTCTCCCATTCCTGAATAGGTACTTGATTCCAGAATCATCAAAAAGACTAGAAAGCATGACTACCTTGAGTATTTGATCAAGTGGAAAGATCAACCAGCTTCTGAAGCCACTTGGATACCTAAAAGTTACTTCAATAAGGCTGGTATTCCTCTCTCTTTTCTGCCCAAAGGAGTCACATGACTTCTTTGTCACAGGGGGAGTATGGTGCAGGAGCACCTAGCTTCATCCTCAGCTTCATTTTCATCACAGGTTTGATTTTTGTTATTTTTAAGTTGGAAAGTTGTCTTAGATGTTTTTGAAGTTGTTCTAGGTTGTTTGGATGAGTTTTGAACTCATTGTGTGGTTTTGGTTTCTTGTTTTCATCTTTTTGCTCAAAGTTGCCAGTTTGGTGTTGCCTGGCAAAATGATGGAAAAATGAGTTTTGATGTGGTTTTTGTTTTGAAAAGGTTTTAGACATGTTTTAAGCTTGGGTTTTAGGTGTGAGAAGTGTTTTTAGGTGATTTTTAGTCTTGGAGGTCAATCTTGCATTTTCTAGGCACCAAAAGTTGTCATTTAGGCATCAAAATGTCAAATTTAAGTGCCCTTGGACATGTACCTGTCCATATAGGAGGATAACCAACTTGGAGAGGTATTTAATCTCCTATTTTAACTATTTTAAGGATTGATCATTCGAAGTTATGAAGCATTTTGCAAACTTGCACTAGTTTTACTTGGGTTTTCTCTAGTTTTTAACTCCATGTGAACAGCAGTCCGTACACTTGCTGTACTTGGCTGTACTATTCTTGCATTTTTAGTTTCTATTATGTTTTCTTAAGCTTTTCCCTTTGGTGGCATCTAATTTTATCAAGTTTTGAGTTTGTAGGAAAAATAGTTTGATTTGACAGTTTCACTGCCTTGTCTAGGAATTGGCAAGGATGCTTGACCAACTTGGCTTCTTTGAGTCCTAAAATGTTTATGGCTTCCCAAGAACCAGTTGGTCAACTTTTAAATTATGTAAATACATGTTTTGTCTTCAAGAATGCAGGTGTAAGGAGTTTTGTGGCCATGGAGCCCTAGGCAAGTGTGCCATTTGGCTAGGGTCTTGAAGAAATTTGATGCTTTGCTCTTCTATAGCAAGTGCATTTAATAGTTGAACAGACTTGCCTTGATGTTTAAGTTTGTATGTCAAGGCAAAGAGTCTTTCTAAGCCATAACGAGAATGTTTTCATGTTTAGTTTGTGAAAATAATGTTAAAAACAGTGAGTCACTGTTTTAGAGTCAATTTCCTTTCATTAGCCTACTCTCCATCATACATTGGAGCTTGAAAGGTTTTGTACCTCCTTCTAATTGCTCACAAAAAAGTGAAAGGAGTAATTTTGGTGTTATCTATGGGTTTGAAGTTGCCAAGATCATTCAATGATCTTTGAGGCAAGGTTGTAATGCCAGTTGGCTGTCACAGTCAACTAGGACTGAGTTTTACATTTTCTTTTGAAGTTATATATGTAATCTTCTCCTTCAAAATGATAGGTATGAAGGTCAATAATCCATTAAAGATAGAGCCGTGTTAAGGAGCACAAAATAGACTTTTTGTAAAGAGTTTTAACAGTGAAAGTGCAGGTCACAGTGAACAAAAAACAGTGAAAGGCAAAAGTGCAGTGACAGTTAGCATTGACAGTGAAATAATCCATTATTTGTAATTGCCTAATGCTTGTATGCAGGGCTAACATGACTCTCCTTTGTCTCTAAATGGTAGACATGTTTACATGTTGAATTTAATTGGTTTTGGTTTGCAAATGATGTGTTTGAAAGAGGCAATAATGGAAAAGTTGTAAATTGTTGCATTCTTCTCATAAGCAACTTTTTGTAAATTCTTGTTCTCCAACCCTTTGTGGGTGCAAAACTACTTAATTTTGGTCTAAATAGCATGAGACATGGTATTAATGAGGTTTCATGGTTCCTTTTGAAGATTTACAATTTGCAAATTGATTCTTGCCTCCAAAACCCTTCCAAACCCTCCTTTTTGCACCCATTTTTGGGACAGTCATAGAGAAGGCTTAAGGGACCCTACAACCTTAGAAAATCTTCAGGTATTCCCAAAAGGGTATCCATATATGTAAAGCTTTTAGTCTGGAAGTCCATCGCTTGAGCAGGGTGAGCACAAAACCCCAAATGCAGGGCTAATTCCTTGTAGCCCATTTTAGGCCTCAAAATTAAGTTTTTGTCAAATCGGGTACAAACATGAAGGATGTAAGGCATAAAGTTCATCAATAACAGTTGAAAAAAGTTTTCCTTTTATGAATTTAACCTTTTTGGTGGGAAAGACTCCAAAATTTAGGTTGCAGCACTTGTGAAGGTTTCTACACTCCAAAATGTAGAAGACCCAAAAACACCCAAGGAAACAAAACTTGTCTCAAACTCATAATTCACTACGAGGAGTCCTTGTGCAATTAGAGAGTAGATCAGGAATAGAGGATTGAATGTCAATTGGATGAGTAAGGAGTTGGATTACCAAACCATAGTGATTATGGAGTTGAAGCCCTTGAGTAGCCAAGGAGAGTTTGACATAGGGAGGTTGTACAAGGTGAGTTGTTAGATTGCCTTTAAGACACTTTGTACTCTGTCCTTGGTGACTACACCTTGAAAATAGTAAGTAACTATCCCTTAGCAAACATACTAGCCACTTGACAACCACCTTGCACTATCCTCCCTATCAGGAAGAACCTCATCTTGAAGGATAATAGGAATGCCAAGTGTTGGAGATCTAGATTGACTTAAGGATAAGATCATATCTTTCTTCCATTTATGATAAGATTGAAAAAGAGCATCCCTCCTTTATGTAAGAGATTGAAATTGTTTAGGCCAAAAGAAATCAAAATGAATATTGGGGCTTCTTTCAAATGGACGAAATAAGTTATGGTTCATGGTTATGATTTCTGCATTGTGAGGAAATTCCAGACACTTGTGGATTGGAGAACAAATAGCCTTCATGGAAGATAGCCAAGGATAGACCAACTTCACATGTAATTGCTCAGAAGAGGATATGATAACAAAGTCAACATCAATAGATTTAGTATGAACTTCAATAGGAAGGGTGATAGAGCCAATGGTAGGACAAGAGAATCCATCAAATAACTTCACAACCACATTAGAAGCATGACATATTGGTTTATGCTATCGTAAAGTGAAAAGATACTCTTCAATTATGAAGTTAACCATGCAAGAGGGATTAATCAAGGAACCACAACAAGGGATATCCTTACCCTTCACAGCTATGTATAAAGGGCCATAGGGTGCTCTAATGGTCTCACTAGGGTCAAATGTAATACAAGGATCCTTAGGCATATCTTGTGTTTCTACCATATTAACCAAGTTGTGAGCCATAGAGGTGAATTCCTCATAAGAGAAAGAATTACATACAATCTCAATAACGTTAAACGTATGAGAAGGCAAGGGATCGGTGAAAATATTAAGATTTTTATTAGGAGGAGCTACTAATTTATTCCCTTTATCATTCACACTTGCCACAAATATAGTAGTATTATCAATCAAGTCTTGAATCTTATTCTTCAATGCGAAACATATCTCAGTATCGTGACCAAGCTGGTAGTGAAATTGACAAAAAGAATTGTTATCAAAATAAGGGGATGCAAGTTTAGAATGATCAATTGGTTTTATAGGAGGAAGTTTGATAACATTTCTATGCAACAATTGAGACATAATACTATGTAAAGATTCATTCAAGGAAGTAAATTGTCTTTCTCTTTGGAAAAAATTAGAAATAGAAGGCACACCTATTGTAGCATTCACATTGTGGTTATTGATTGTATCATTGAACTTGATGAAAATTTTTGTTGTTTTGAAATTTTCAAAAAGTTGTTGAACACTCTCCCCCTTATCACTCGGAGCCATAGGAGTAGATTGCTCCATTTGACTCACAACCACTTGATAATTGTGGAGTATTGCGCACAACTACGGAAATGAATTAAACTCGAACAAAAGAAGCTTTTCCCTGATATATTTTTGTAAATTAGAAATGAAAATTCTTTTAATGTCATTATCAGGTACATGAAAAGAAATTTGAGCACACAAATGCTTATATCTACCAATGAAATCAATCACTGTTTCTTTAACACCTTGTTTACAATGCATTAGATTAGTCAAAGTGATCTTAGGTCCAATATTGGTTTGAAACATTTGGATGAAAACATTTTCCAGTTGTTGAAAGGAAGTGATAGAATAAAAAGGTAAAGAGAAATACCATTGTAAAGCCTTATCTCCTAGTGTTCTTGTAAACAATTTTGAAAGCAATCTTTGATCATAAGAAAAATCAGTACACAAGGTTTGAAATGTTTTGACATCCGTAAGAGGATCACCTTTTCCATTATAGAGTTCCAATTGAGGGATCTCAACATGTTTAGGTGGCATGACTTTAACAATATCAAAATAAAGTGGGCCCGCAATATCAAAGGTGGGCACACTAAACTTGGATTGAATCATAGAAGCAATTTGTTATTGTAAGGAAGACACGGTTTGAGCAAGATTGTTAATTGTCATTTCAATAGAAGAATTGATGTTAGAAATAGTTGATTGAGAAGGTGGTCTGATGTTATTGAAAGAAGGCATGGACTGAGAATAAGGTGGTGGGACATTATGATAAGTAGGCATAGGTGATGATTGAGTAGAAAAAGGGACACTTAAAGGAGGAACAAAGTTATTGAAGGAATTGCCCCCTTGTGTCACATTGATTGGTTGAGCAATAATAGGAATACTTATGGAAGACATAGGTAAATATGGAGGATTAAATGAAGAAGAGGGATTGCCCCCATGACCCATGGTTGTAGGAATGAAATTTTGAGTTGATGTAGCCTTAATGTTGGAGGTAAAAGTAGGAATACTAGTCACAAGAGTAGTCAAAGGAATTGAAGGATTGAATTGTGTTGAAGGTTGTGAATAACCTAGGGTTTCAGCAGAACTCTTGATAGGAATTACATTAGAATCAAGAGTATGTAAAGTTGGGACATCACTATTAGGGTAAAGTTGAATAACCTAGGGTTTTATCACATTAGAATCAAGAGTATGTAAAGTTGAATAACCTAGGGTTTTATCACTTTGAATCATGCACTTAAGGCCTTGAATTGATGGTAGAGCATCACTATTAGGGTATTCTTGGGACATCCATTGTTGAAAGTTATCAAATTGATTATTCAATATGGAAAGTTGACCTATAGAGACCCTAGTTAAAGATTCTTTTTCATCATGGGATTCATCAATGGGGTGAATAGGCACATAATTAGGATGGGAAGAATTAGCATGATCCTCATCAATGTTTTTTTTAGTGGCTAATATTCTACAATTGGCTATTTTATGAAATTTGAGAATCAAAATTTGGCTAATAATTTCTATTTTTAAGGTGACCCAAATCACCACATTTTTACAAATTTTTATTTTAGTGTTATTTAAATCGCCAAAGAGCTTATTTTATAAAAAAAATAACTCAAAGGTTCACCATAATATTTTAATACATGATTGGATCAAATTCACCAAAATTTTATAATTTATTATAGAAATCTAAATTAATTTGCCAATAATATATCACAATTATTAGTTACTTTAGGGTTATATCAACAATATTTAGTTGCTACCATCAATGTAAAATATAATCTAATGATGTTCATTGTATTCCATGAGGTAAATTGTACCTACAATTTGTAATGCTCGTGGAGGTTAAAATTTCCTTTGAATTGTTGACCTCAATGAAAATCAATGGTCTAAAAGCAATTTTTGGCCCCATGAGTATTAAAAATTGTTGGTATATTTTCTCTCACAAAATACAAAGAGGAGTATTAGATTATTTTAAATTAATGGCAGAAACTAAATAAAGTAGAGTCTACCCCTTAAACTCATTAATGATTGTCCACCTTCATGCCTCTACTTTTTTATTAAAAAATATTTTTTTATATGAAATGATTTTCATTAGTAATTATTAATGCATACTCTTATTATTTTTTGAGATTTGCCAATATTTTCTAACAAAAGAATTAATATAAAATTTCGCTAATAAAATTAATATATTTTATTTTAAAAAGGGAAAATTCGCCAATAAAAAAAATTACTATTTTGAAAGAAAAAATAAATTTGCTATGATTTTATACAATTTTTTTGAGAGGGGGTTTCTTAAAGTTTTCACTAATCCTCATTAAAGAAGTCACCCATATTAGGCTCCATCTCCTTGATAATTAAACCTTGGCAAGCCTTAATTCAAATGCTTCATCTAACGAGGATAGGATAGGTATGACTAATAGTGGTAAAACTCATGCACTAGAGGGAAAATTTGAATTTCGGAACAAATCTTACAAAATTGATTAATTCAAAATTTAAGAAAATAATGATTACACAATTTGAAGTTTGTTGGGAGAATTGGACGACACAATTTCCAAAAATGAAAGGAAATTGGAATTTTAAAATTAGGGTCAACAGATTACCATGTAAATTTAAAATCAGAATTTTTAAAATCAGGGTAGACTATAATTAACCTCTTAATTTTAAAAAATTTCATGAAATTTGAAATGTTGAATTTTGGAGGTATTTCCGATTCTTGAGGAATTAAAAATAAAAAAAACAGCAAATCTTCTCGATTTAGGCTATTAAATACAATCATAACAGTCTCCCGAAATTTTACGGAAAAAGTCTAGGACCATGGTAGGAACACACATGGTTCAACCAACTTTTTTCAAAATTTTAAGGGATGAATATTATGATGATTTCAAAGATAACCTAAAAAAATTGATGAATTTTATGACCTCTAAATAGGCAAAATGAAGGCGCAAATGTAAAAATAGGACCTTATTAGGGTCTTGAAGAAAAAGACGATTTGAATTGCAAATTTGAGAAAGGTCAAATATAATGGATAGGGAAACCTTGGAAAATGTTTTGAAATTTGAATTTGAATGAAATTGATTTGAAATTTGCACAAAATTCAATTAATTTTGAAAATTAGGGTTTTATGACCTAACCACTTAATTTTAAAATTTGAATTTTGGAAAAAAGGGGGGAAATTGAAAATTTGAATTGTTAGAATGAAGAAAAATTTGAGAACAATCAAAAATCTAAAAATTAAATGGAAATCCAATTTTTGCACAAATTCAAGATGATTTTTTAACATTAGGGTTTTAACAAGTAACCTCTTGATTTTGTAAATTTTATTTGCAAGAACAAGACAATGAAGAAATTGAATTTGATAAACAAAACAATTTTCAGATCTAAATAACCACAAGCAATTTTTAAAAATCACAAGTTCAATTTTAATTTTTAAAACTAGGGTTTTTAATGATTTAACCACTAAGCTTGCAGAAATTTGAAACTTGTAAATGAAAAATATGCAATTTTGCTCAAAGGAAACCATTCAAGACGTCAGGTTCACCAAAATATAATGTGGTGAAATGTGAATGAGAGATCAAGAGAAAAACTACCCTTTCCCTACAAGGAGAGATGAGAATTTCACTACAGATTACCCTTCAAACACTTTTCACCTAGTTACATTGGATACATTGGAAGAGGATAGGAGAATTCACTAGATTCAACATTCAAATATGAAGATTGAATTCTGAATGAAATGGGAATGATAACTTGATACCCTCTTCCTTATTTGAAATGGAAAGGAATTGATTGAATTATGTAGTGCAAAAGTGACCAAGAACTGATTATAACTTGAGATCAGAGTATGGGATAAAGATGTGCACCTGGATTTGGCAATAATATGTCGAGACAAAGTCACCCTATGAATTTGAGAAAAAGTTGTCCTGACCATGGCGGGAATGTACATAGCCCTCCAAAAAATCTGCGAAACAAAAAGGGTTTTTCCACCTCTACAAATGGAACCTGAATCTGAAAGTATAGCTACGCACCTGCAACCTACACACAGAAAATAGAGGAAAATGGGTTGGGATTGAGGGTTTGCCTTAAGGTCAAACCCCAGTTTTGGAATTAACCAAGTAATGAAAGAAAGTACTTGAAAGTAGTTGTAAATGAAAGACTGAATTATAAATCACCTCAAGGGAGGTTGTGGTAGCAATGTTGATAGAAATGCGTGTGTGGAATTGAATGTTGAAATCGATCTCCTCTTCAATGGTTGAATCCTTGACTTGAATGCAACACCTAGCCTTGAAGGGAGACTTGAGAATGCTCAATGCTAGAAAAGAATGCTTGAATGCTTTAATGCTCTTGAATGTTTGATCTCATGTAAACTTCCCACTCATCCAACCTATGCAAATGAGAGGACAAATGCCCCTTAAATACATATTGCTGAATTTTATTTTCGTCATAGGCTGACATCGGGGGATTTTTTCCGCTCACTGCGCAACCTACAATGCAACCCTAGGAAGGGTCCTACCACAAAATTGATAACTCAATGATGAATGGATAGTACCAAACTGGTACTGAGAGGGGGGGTGAATCAGTACAAATAAAAACACAATCCTAAACCGGTTTGTCAGTAGGCACTATGCATTGACAGACAAATAGTAACACCGGTCTTAAACAAAGTACAACTGGCAAAACCCAGAATAACTGAGACAATCATAAACCAGTCGACACTTATCTTTTCATGCATTCTAATACTTCATTTCCATTTCACCCTAGTGCATGAACAGGTAATCTATCATCAAAAGATATATAAACAGCTAGATCAACATGATTTACCTTCAGACACAAATCACTCAAACCATCACAAGAATATCACCATATCACCACACATGATACACAAATTTTTTTCATGTGGAAACCCAACTAGGAAAAATCATAGTGGGGATGAATACCCACAAGCTATTTTTGAACTCTTTAGAAGTCCGCTCTATTAGGAGCTTTGTCCGGTTAAAGACTAATAGAATAGGTTATGTCAGGAACCGATCATGTTAGGGATCACCCAGTTAAGGGATGGCTAGAATACCCGGTTAAGGGTTAAACCCTGTCAAAGGTTACCTTGTTACAAGATTTCAAGAACTCAATGGTTTTGAGTAACCCTATTAAAGGATTTATAGTAAGCCAGTTAAAGCTACCCTATTAGGGGATTTCCAAACTATTGAAGTGGTTAGAGATCAACAGGTATTACAATGATCTGGTAACAACACTCAATGCCAATGCAGATCCGCTTAAGTTCCTTTCTTCTACACAGACAATGCAGGAATCAATTCTCTTATCTCATCTGGTCTGGCAAGAATCATGTATCACTTCACTTGGATACACACACAACTTTTGCCAACAACCTCAGAAAGAAACACAACATCAACCTTATAGGAAATAGATAGGTTGGTAGCGTAAACCCTAAACCCTAAACCTGTTAGGTTAAGCAATTCAAACGGTTCAATCCTGACCATTAAGCACACTGCATTAAATGCAAAAGTCTTGATCCAATTTTAAGACATTCTTCATCATTCATTTTCCACCGATTTCATGGCAGCTGATAACCCATCACGCGTTTTCACCGTTTACAAACTTCGCACATTCCCAAGGTAGATAGGAACAATCTCCTTCATGCAAGATCCTTCACGCACACAAGGCTGACGTGGCAACATGATCTGTTCTTCATTACAATTCTAACTCATCACCCAAAGTCATCAGTTGAGCCAAACAGGCTTGAAGCACTACAACTGGAAACCCTAAAGTTGAGACTACCAACTAGTAGTCATACAAAGCTTCCATGTGCCGGTTCCCATAACCACATGTTGGTTCACCTTAAACAAGCACACCACTTCACTTTGGCACAAATGTCGGTTCACAGTGTTATACCAGTTCTCACATATACCGGTTCTCTCCTCTTCATCATATTGACATCAATGACAACATACAATGTCATCATGTCCTCATACCGGTCCACATAATGCCAACAATCTCCCCCTTTGGCATTGATGGCAATATACAAAGATATCTCTCCACTTCACATATTCTCCCCCAATTTTTGCAGATATCTTCTCTGCTTCTCTTCTTCTCCCCCTTTGACAACAATGCCAAAGTGGAGGCATAAGCTTCCCCATTCCATTATGTTGCTCCCCCTAAGGAGTAGCATCCTTCAACACATCAATCCTGGTGAAAAATTTGACTATGCAATACTTGACTGATGTGGAGCATATACTTTTACTTTACCTCCTGAAGGGGCACCACCCCTAATTGACCTCTTAAGTACATAAATGTAGCCTTTGGGAGAGGCTTGGTCAATATGTCTGCTAACTACTCCTTACTGGAAACATGTTCCAATGCAATCTCTTTGTTCTGAACCTTTTCCCTCAAGAAATGATACTTAAGCTCAAAGTGCTTGGTTCTAGAATGTAAAACTGGATTCTTGGAGATGTTAATTGCACTAGTATTGTCACAAAATATACTTACCAGTTCAGATACAGGAACTTTGAAGCCATTTAATACATGCTTCATCCAAATCGTCTGAGTGTAGTTCATGAAAGATGCAACATACTCTGCTTCCGCTATAGACTGAGAGATACAACTTTGCTTCTTACTCATCCGTGAGACCAGCCTACCACCAAGAAAGAATGCACCACCGGTTGTTCTCTTCCGGTCATCTACATTACCAGCCCAATCAACATCTGTGAACACTTTCAGGTTAAAATCATTATTGTATGGATACCATAACCCATAGTCAATAGTTCCCTTCAGATACCTCAGAATCCGCTTGAATGCAACCAAGTGGGATTCTCTTGGACTTTTCTGGAACCTTGTAGTAATACCAACTGCATGTGTAATATCCAGTCTGCTATGCACTACATAATGCAACTTACCAATCATGGATCGGTATTCCTTCTCATTAACCAATGTTGAGTAATCCTCTTTGGATAGTTTACAACTGGTCACCATCGGTGTACCAACTGGTTTGCTATCTTCCATGCCAAAGGTCTTCAACACCTCTTTGACATACTTGGACTGAGTGATAAAGATTCCATCTTTCATCTACTGGATTTGCAGTCCAATGAAGAACTTAATTTCCCCTATGAGTGACATCTCAAACTCTTTCTTCATCTCATCTACAAACTCATGACTCATCTTGTCATCTCCACCAAAGATAATGTCATCAACAAATACCTCATAGATCAAGATCTGATCTCCTTTAGACTTCAAGTAGATATTGTTGTCTTCGCTTGTTCTCTCAAATCCAATCCTCACAAGATGGGAATGCAGGCATTCATACCATGCTCTAGGTACCTGCTTTAGACCATATAAGGCTTTATGTAGCCTACACACCATGTCACTATCTTCAGATAGGGAAAACCCATCTGGTTGCTCTATATACACTTCCTCTTCAAGTACACCATTTAGGAATGAAAATTTTACATCCATTTGGTATACTTTGAATCGTTTAAAAGCTGCATATGCAAGAAGCATACGAACTCCTTCCAATCTGGCTACAGGAGAAAAAGTTTCTCCATAGTCTTCTCCTTCTTCTTGGGCATATCCTTTACACACTAGTCTAGATTTGTTTCTAATCACTGTACCATCCTCATTCAGCTTATTTCTAAAAACCCATTTGGTACCAATGACATTTTTATGCTCCAGTCTGGGTACTAAAGACCATGTACTATTTCTCTCTATCTGGTCACGTTCCTCTTCCATTGCCTTGAACCAGTCTTCATCTTTATGTGCCTCTTTGAATGATTAGGCTCAAATTCAGAGATCATACTTGAGTTTTCTCTGATCTTTCTTCTTGTAAGGACTCCTGCATCCTTATCTCCTATGATCTGCTTAGGATCATGATTCATCTTGACATACTGAGGAATGGTCTTAATAGATTCCTCTTGCTTTTCTTCTTCATCCTCATCTCCATCAGTATCAACATCTACATCTACCGGTGTAGGAATAGTGTTACTGGTACTTGGTTGACTGGCAACTGGTTCCTAGAAGGTTACAACCGGTTCATTTACCGCTTTCTCACTGCCGGTTTCCTGAGTTTTCTCAGAGGTTTCATCAACTCTTACATTGATGCTTTCCATAATTCTTTGAGTTCTATTATTGAAACACTGGAGAGCTTTTCTCTTGGTGGAATACCCTAGGAATATTCCCTCATCACATTTCACATCAAATTTGCTCTGTTGTTCACTCCTATTGATGTAACATTTGCTACCAAACACTCTAAAATATCTAACCACAGGTGTCTTACCAGTCCAATACTCATAAGGAGTTTTATCCTTACCTTTCTTGATGAGTACCCGGTTCATTGTGTAGACTGTAGTGCTCACTGCTTCTCTCCAAAAGGTGTGAGCAACTTTTCCTTGAATCAACATAGTTCTAGTTGCTTCAACCATAGTTCGGTTATTCCTCTCTGCTAGGCCATTCAGCTGTGGAGTCGGGGGGGTAGACAGTTGCCTCTTGATGCCATGTTCTTCACAGTACTTGTTGAATTCACCAAAAGTGAATTCCCCTCCTTGATCAGTTCTCAGGTACTTGATCCTTTTGTTGCTTTCCTTCTCCACTAATGCTCTAAAAGCTTTGAACTTTACAAAAGCTTGAGACTTATCTTTCAAGAATGTGACCCACATCATTCTTGAGCAGTCATTAGTGAGAATCATAAAATACCTATCACCCTGCACACTCCTAGTTTTCATAGGACCACACAAATCAGTATGCACAAGATAAGGAAAATTGTTAGCAATGAAAGGTTTACCTTTAAAGGTTGAGGAAGACATTTTCCCCAATTGACACTCTCCGCACAAGGTATTTTCCGATTTTCTTAGCACCGGGAACCCTCTAACTGCCTTGATCTTACTGGCCTTCACAATGTTATCAAAGTTTACATGGCAGAGTCTCCTATGCCATATCCAACTATCATCAAATTTATCCATAAGACATGTACTTATATTTGCATTCAGCTAAAATAGGTTACCTTTGGTCTGCATACTGGTGGCCACCAATTCACCACTCTTTCCTTTGATTCTGCAAACTCCATTCTTGAATTCCAGAGTGAGACCATTATCATTCAGCTGGGCAACACTCAGAAGGTTGTGTCTAAGACCCCAATTGACACTCTCTGCACAAGGTATTTTTCGATTTTCTTAGCACCGGGAACCCTCTAACTGCCTTGATCTTACTGGCCTTCACAATGTTATCAAAGTTTACATGGCAGAGTCTCCTATGCCATATCCAACTATCATCAAATTTATCCATAAGACATGTACTTATATTTGCATTCAGCTGAAATAGGTTACCTTTGGTCTGCATACTGGTGGCCACCAATTCACCACTCTTTCCTTTGATTCTGCAAACTCCAGTCTTGAATTCTAGAGTGAGACCATTATCATTCAGCTGGGCAACACTCAGAAGGTTGTGTCTAAGACCCCAATTGACACTCTCTGCACAAGGTATTTTCCGATTTTCTTAGCACCAGGAACCCTCTAACTGCCTTGATCTTATTGGCCTTCACAATGTTATCAAAGTTTACATGGTAGAGTCTCCTATGCCATATCCAACTATCATCAAATTTATCCATAAGACATGTACTTATATTTGCATTCAGCTGAAATAGGTTACCTTTGGTCTACATACTGGTGGCCAATTCACCACTCTTTCCTTTGATTCTGCAAACTCCATTCTTGAATTCCAGAGTGAGACCATTATCATTCAGCTGGGCAACACTCAGAAGGTTGTGTCTGAGACCATCAACCCAATACACATTGTCAGCACTACTGTTTCCATTCACAGAGATGGACCCTCTGCCTTTGACCATACATGGTGCATCATTACCAAAGCGAACCACACCACCATCATACTCTTCCAAGGATAGAAACTTGCTTTGGTCACCAGTCATATGGTGAGAACAGCCACTGTCAATAATCCACTCATTGGAATTATCAAAGTGGGAGACAAGAGCCTTCTTGTCTAACACATCTTCCTTGATAGCAACAAACACAATATCTTCATTTTCTTCATCTTCTAATTCCTCATCTGTGACACCTTCATCAACTACCACAAAATAGTTTCTCCGGTTTCCTCCTTTGAATTTCTTGAACCTTTTCGGTTTGTCCTTGTTGTCACCATTAAGACAGTTTACAGCAATATGTCCTATCCAGTTACAAGAAAAGCATTTCAAAGGGAGATTACCTCTATATTTTCCGGTTCCTTTAGGAATTTTCCTGGCAAGAAGAGCTTCAAATGCCATCAAAATCTCCTCATCATCCATTTCTCTGCTCTATCTTGGTTCACCACTAGTGCTAGCTTCTTTTCCTTTTTTGGATGGTAGAGCATAAGCTTTAAAAGTTGACTCAATCTTTTGAACAATGCCATCAAAACTATTTAGCTCATAGGTTGTCAACTTTGCAATGATGGAGTCTAGGGATACCTTAGTCTTGTCTATTGATCTCGACTCCTAAATATTAGCAACCCTTATTCCATAGACTGGTAATAAGGATCTCGGGACTTTGCTTACCACAGTGAAATCTTCCATTTTACCACCTGCACTCTTGATATCTACGACAACAGTTTTGATTCTTATTCCATACTGTTGAATGGTCTCACCTTCAACCATCCGCATGTCTTCAAACTTCCCTCTAAGGCGTTCTTCCTTAGCTTGTTTTACATGCTCATCACCACCATAGATATTTTCAAGAGTATCCCATACCTCTTTGGGATTTACCTTATCTTGGACATCAATAAACTCAATGTCAGATAAACTACTAATTAGGGCTTCCATGACTTGCCCATTCTCCTCCAGCTCTCTCTTTTGGCCATTGGTGAGAGTATCGATAGGGGCAACATAGGCATTCTCAACATAGCTCCACTATTGAGCACCCATGCTTCTGATGTATATCTTCATTCTGTCTTTCCATATACTGAAATTTTCTCTATTGAACTTTGGACCTTCCCTCTTCATCATTAGACTGGGATCTTTACCTCAAGCAGTTAAGCTTATAACACAAAGGACCTAGAGGATGCTCTGATACCAATTGATAGCTCAATGATGAATGGATAGTACCAAACTAGTACTGAGAGGGGGGGTGAATCAATACAGACAAAAACAAAATCCTAAACTGGTTTATTAGCAGACACTGTGCATTGACAGACAAACAGTAACACCAGTCTTAAATAGAGTACAACCGGCAAAACCTAGAATAAATGAGACAAGCATAAACCGGTTGACACTTATCTTTTCATACATTCTAATAATTCATTTCCATTTCACCCTAGTGCATGAACAGGTAATCTATCATCAAAAGATATATAAACAACTAGATCAACATGATTTACCTTCAGACACAAATCACTCAAACCATCACAAGAATATCACCACACATGACACACAGATTTTTTTCACGTGGAAACCCAATTAGGAAAAACCACGGTGGGGATGAATGCCCACAAGTTGTTTTTGAACTCTTTAGAAGTCCGCTATGTTAGGAGCCTTGTCCAGTTAAAGACTAATACAATAGGTTCTATTAGGAATCGATCCTATTAGGGATCACCTGGTTAAGGGATGGCTAGAATACCTGGTTAAGGGTTAAACCCTGTCAAAGGTTACCTTGTTAGAGGATTTCAAGAACTCAATGATTTTGAGTCACACTGTTAAAGGATTTATAGTAAGTCAGTTAAAGCTACCCTGTTAGGGGATTTCCAAACTGTTGAAGTGGTTAGAGATCAATAGGTATTACAATGATCTGGTAACAGCACTCAATGCCAATGCGGATCTGCTTAAGTTCCTTTCTTCTACGCACACACAATGCAAGAATCAATCCTCTTATCTCATCTGGTCTAGCAAGAATCATGTATCACTTCACTTGGATACACACACACAACTTTTGCCAACAACCTCAGAAAGAAACACAACATCGACCTTATAGGAAACATATAGGTTGGTAGCATAAACCCTAATCCCTAAACCTGTTAGGTTAAGCAATTCAAATGGTTCAATCCTGACCGTTGAGCACACTGCATTAAATGCAACAGTCTTGATCCAATCTCAAGATGTTTTTCATTGTTCGTTTTCCACCGATTTCATGGCGGCTGATAACCCATCATGTATTTTCACCATTTACAGACTTTGCACATTCCCAAGGTAGATGGGAACAATCTCCTTCATGCAAGATCCTTCACACGCACAAGGCTGACATGGCAACACGACCTATTCTTCATTACAATGCTAATTCATCACCCAAAGTCATTGGTTGAGCCACACAGGATTGAAGCAATACAACCAGCAACCCTAAAGTTGAGACTACCAACCGGTAGTCATACAAAGCTTCCATGTGCTGGTTCCCATTACCGCATGTTGGTCTACCTTAAACAAACATACCGCTTCACTTTGGCACAAATGTCGGTTCACAGTGTTATATCGGTTCTCACATATACTAGTTCTCTCCTCTTCATCATATTGACATCAATGACAACATACAATTTCATCATGTCCTCATACCGGTTCACATAATGCCAACAAAAATAGGGCAGGCACAGGGGCACCACATCCTTGTCTTTTGAGAAAAGGGTATTAGGCCACTATCCTAGGGGGAGAGGGGTGCCATGCCCCTATCCTACCTCTTTCTCTAGGTCAGAAAATAGATAGGGTAGTGTAGAGGCCAATAAAGAAGTCGATTCTGAGGGTTGAGCAGTCTCCGATCTTCGATTAGGCTAGAGGATTCGATCTCGCATGCATGAGGACCCTAATGCAGTCGAAATTTGCTAAGGTCACAATTTTATAACACTATAATATATACATATATGTATATACATATATACATATATACATATATACATATATGTATATGTATATAGATATATATATATATACACATATACATATATACATACATAGATATATATATATATAGATATAGATACATACATACATACATACATACATACATACATACATATATGTGTGTGTTTATATATATGTATATATATAGATATACATATATATATACATATACATATACATACATATATGTATATATATATGTATATCTATGTATGTATGTATATGCGTATATATATATATATTTATATATATGTGTATATATGTATATATGTGTATATATGTATATATGTATATATGTGGATATATATATATGTATATATGTGTATATATATATATATATCTTAAATACTCAATTAGTTATAATTTCTACCTTAATTAAAATAAAACATACTAAAATAAAAAATATTTGACAATTACATTATCAATTGATTAAATTGTCACAACGAATAAACAAAGTTATACCCTAAATAAACCTGGACCCTAACCCTTAAGTAAAACAATGAGAGCACCTTAACCTCTAAAATAACAACATGATTCTTTAAAATTTACCCTAAATATAAACCTTAAATGGCATAGATAAAGTCTAGAATTATAAACAAATTTTCATGGATTTGTACTTTCTCGAGACCAAACAACTCGACTCACATGATTATACAATTTTATAAGATTGGTTTACCTAGTGAATCACTTGGGAGATGTCTATCTAGGATATAGAATGCATCTGATTAGACAATCTATCATTTGTTAATTAAATTGAAAATCACAATGAAAATCATGATATATTTATTAATTAAATAGAAAATTACAAAACAGTTATCATATAATGAAGTAAATAGCTTCTAGTTTTGATTGTGTGCAAGTTTTTAATTATCAACATTTTGAGTCATATGATCCATCATCATATAATTTTTAATTTAATTACTAAATGACAGGAAACTCTCTAATTTCAAATGCATTCTATATGCTACATATACACTTGCAAGTATTTGGGCAACCCTCCAATCAAGTTAATTTTAAAATGAGGCATTTCTCTGCTCACCCCACATTCTTCTGCGCACGTGTGTGGGTCATGGAGAAACCACGTCTTACTCTTTTCGCCAGCCCACACTAAAAACTCAACGTGGCTTCACATTCACCGTTCAAAATAACTCGAGAACATGCCATCCTCTTCTATAAAGTAACTGAATAAAGATAATGTTAGCATTAAAAGAGAAGGCATTCATAACTCATTTTCAATGTTAGTGAAATCTACTCAAGACTACTATTGATGGAAGCCATGGAAGGCATGCATAACTCATTTTCAGTGTCAGTGAAATCTACTCAAGACTATCATTAATGGCAGCCATGGCTTCAATGACAATGAAATCTTCTGCACTATTTAACTGCAGAGCAACTCAAAAGAGGTTCATGGTGTTAGGTCTCGGAGGCAACTAAGAGGGGGAGGTGAATCAGTTGTCCTTAGAATTTAAACCAAAAATAGTTTAACCAATTTACTGCTTAATACCGGTGAACCAGTTTGTTATACCGGTGGACAAATTTAACAAATAATTGTAATACCGGTAAAGATTAATGCATGAAACAAAAGGACAAAGTCATCCACAATACAAAACACCAATATTTGTACGTGGAAACCCTATAAGAGGAAAAACCATGGTGGGAAACCTTACCCACAATCAGATGATACTACTGTAGATAGTAAGTGTACATAAATGGGGTCTGCACATGCAGAAAGGCCAAGCGCCTAGAGCTCACTGCTCAAATACAAATGGGAGTTACACTAACTATAATTGGATGGTTAAATCCAATAAGAATGTACTGCTCAAAATAGCATCTTCATATGCTAGATTCAGTATCGGTGTAGTTCTGATATGCTTTCACAAAAACCTAGCTTCACCTTCAAATGATGTCTGCGTGTATAGCTCTTCTTAATCTCACATATACCTTCTTATAATTCCTTTTTTTATTCCACCTCTAATCATACAAATAAGATCTTACATTTATACCATAACCTAAGACCAATTTTATTAGGTCGGCTCTACAAGATATTACAATAAAAACATTTTACAAACAATACGATATCTGATGCAATAACTGATTCAACATGTTGGATTAATGCATTTACAACAATAATTAATCATCTCCATAGCATGTCATGCTGATCTAGAAAAGATAAACCTGTCGGCGCATAACTTGGACCTATTTGCCGGTAACAACAAATATGCAAATACAATTATACAAATAAACAATTCTCCAAGATAAGATGTCCAAACAATGTCTTCGACATTACCGAGTGTTTTCCATGTCATTGCAACTGCCGGTGATCATTATATCTTGTCGGTGTATCATATACCAGTGACTGTGCAAAAGTCACTTGCTTGCCGGTGAATGTTGTTGGATATCCAAAGTGCTAGAGTTTTAGTAGGTGTTGACATCAATGACAAAACCAAACCAAAATACCAACAATCTCCCCCTTTGGCATTGATGACAACACAAGATGGAAAAACCATCAAAGTGCCAAAACAGAAATGCCAAATACCAAAGTACCAACAATTACGAGAGTATAAGTAAACTCTCCCAAAGTGGCAATCTCTCCCCCTAAGAGTAACATGTTTTTCATACCAATCTCTCCCCAAAACATAATGTGTTTTTCCATATATATCACTCCCCCTTTGACATCAAATGCCAAAGTTACAACAAAACCAAGTTCATATGCAAAATACCAATCAAGTCAATATACCAACTACTCCCCCTGAGAAGTATCTTCCTCATCAAAGCCAGAGTAAAAAGATTTCTTTGTTAATTCTGTCGGTTGATGACAAACATCAACTCTCTAAGTATTTAGCGGTGGGGGTATGACCCCAAGCTGTTCTCTAAGATATTCAAAAGTCTCCTTAGGTAGAGGTTTAGTGAAAATATCTGCAAGTTGTTCTTTAGTATTCACATAAACCAGTTTTATTTCTTTTGCTTCAACATTTTCCCTTCGAAAATTTAGTTTGATGGAAACATGTTTTGTTTTAGAATGTAATACCTGATTCTTAGATATATCAATTACTATTGTGTTATCATAATAGATAGGTATAGGTTCCTTGCATTTTACCTTTAAATCTTTCAACATATGTTTAAGCCATAGTACCTATGTACAGTTAGTTGCTGTTGCAAGATATTCTGATTCTGCTGTTGATAAAGATGTACAACTCTATTTCTTACTCAACCAATAAACTAATTTTCTTCCAAGAAAAAATGCTTTGCCAGTGGTTCTTTTTCTGTCATCCACATCTCCTGCCCAATTTGCATCTATGTATGCACATAGTTCAAAGTTTTCATCTCTAGGATACCATAATCCAAGATTTGTAGTGCCTTGTAGGTACCAGAAAATCCTTTTTACTGTTGATTCATGATTTTCTCTAGGATTACTCTGAAATCTTGAAACAATACATACTGCATTCATAATATCAGGTCTTGTTTGTGTCAAATACAGTAAACCTCCTATCATAGATTTGTACCTAGTTGGATTAATAGGTTTAGATTCATCCCTTAAAGACAATTTGTCATTTGTAGTCATAGGTGTGCTTACCAGTTTAGAGTTCTCCATCCCAAATTTCTTTAGTAACTCTTTTAAGTATTTTGATTGACTCAAGAATATAGCTTTATCAGTCTGTGAAATCTACAATCCTAAAAAGAATCTTATTTCACCAATCATAGACATTTCAAATGCTTGCTACATTTTAATAGAAAATTCATTACACAATCCATCTTCTCCTCCAAAGATTATATCATCAACGAAAACTTCTATAGCCAAGATGCCATCATTAGTCACTTTATAGTATAAGTTGTTGTCAGTATTACCTTTAGAAAACCCAATTTTCAAAAGATAATTATCCAATCTTGCATACCAAGCTCTTGGAGCTTGCTTTAATCCATACAAAGATTTCCTTAACCTGCAAACCATATCTTTGTTATCTGTCAAAGAAAATCCATCAGGTTGTTCAATGTAAAATTACTCTTCAAGATCTCCATTCAAAAATGCACACTTAATATCCATTTGATATACTTTGTAGTTCTTATGTGCTACAAAAGCCAAAAATAATCCGACTACCTCAATCCTAGCTACCAGTGCAAAGGTTTCATGATAATCAATTCCTTCTTTGTGAGAATATCCCTTACACACTAATCTTTCTTTATTTCTGATAACCTTACCATCTTTATTAAGTTTGTTTCTAAATACCCATTTTGTTCCAATTACATTCTTATCTTTAGGCCAGGGAACTAATGTCCAAGTATTATTCTTCTCAATTTGTTCTAATTCTTCTTCCATAGCTTTAATCCAATATTTATCTTCACATGCCTCATTAATAGATGATGGTTCAATTTGATAAATAAGACATACCTCTTCATTTTCCAATCTTCCTCTTGTCATAACTCCTTTATACTTGTTTCCAATCATCTGATCTTCAGAATGATTCAATCTTACATACCAGGGTGTCTTAGTTTGCTGATGTTCCTCACTCACAGTGGAATTTTCAGATGATACCGGTGTAACTGGATCTTCACTTAGTGCTGGTGGATTCAGTGTAGGTTCATTTGTTAGAATTTCTATTGCCGGTTCATAATCTATATACCTTGAAGTTCCTCTAAATTGTTCATCAATTTTTACATTTGTGCTCTCAACAATTTTCTGCAATCTCTTGTTAAAACATCTATATGCTTTACTCTTAGATGAATAACCAAGAAATATTCCTTCAGCACTTCTAGGATCAAACTTCCCAATATACTCATCTCTTCTAATATAACATTTACTTCCAAATATTCTGAAATATTTAAGAGGAGGAGTAATACCAAACCATAGTTCATGAGGGGTCTTACCAGTTTCACCTTTGATGTGAACTTTGTTGAATGTACAGACCGTTGTACTTACTGCCTCTCTCCAATACACATGTGGTAGATTTGCTTCTGATAACATGCTTCTAGTTGCATCCTGGATAGTTTTGTTTTTCCTTTCAACAACTCCATTCTATTGTGGTGTCCGAGGTGCTGATAGTTGTCTTCTAATTTCATTCACTTCACAGAATGCATTAAATTCCTTATATGTAAATTCACCTCCTTGATCTGATCTTAGACATTTGATTTTCTTACTAGTTTCATTTTCAACCATTGCTTTGAACAGTTTGAACTTTCCAAGTGCTTCTGATTTTTCTCTGAGAAAAGTAACCCAACACATTCTAGAATAGTCATCAATGATTAGCATAAAATATCTATCACCTTTGTAATCTTTTAGTTCTAGCTAGACCACATAAATTAGTATGAATTAAATAAAGAGCATTATTGGATTTTTCTGGAATACTTTTGAAACTAGCTCTAACTTGTTTTCCAAATTGACATTCCTTACATATTGTATTGTGAGGTTTGACAGTTTTAGGTAAATCTCTAACTGCCTTAGTAGTATTGATTTTTACCATGCAATCAAAGTTTACATGACAGAGTCTCTTATGCCATAACCAACTTTCATCTATATGTGCAATCAAGCATGTCTTTTCACTGTTATTCAAATGAAAGATATTACCTCTAGTCTAATTACCAGTTGCAATTTCTAAACCAGTTCTATTCATGATTTGGCATTTTCCATTTTTGAATTGTAACTGAAATCCTTTCTCAACTAATTGACCAACACTCAAAAGATTATGCTTTAAACCTTCAACATAGTAAACATTGTCAGTGTTATGCTTACCATCAAGAGATATTGAACCCTTACCTCTGATTTGACAAACTTTGTCATCTCCAAATCTCACTAAGACTCCATTATATTCTTGAAAGTTCAAGAGTTTACCTTTATCTCATGTCATATGATGTGAGCATCCAGAATCAATGATCCATTCATCCTTTAGTTCAATTTTAGCTACCAAAGCTTGCTCTACCGGTTGGACTACAGATGTCGGTTGATCTTCTATTATAGCAACAAAAGCCCATCCATTGTCTATCGGATCCTCATCAAAATCATCAGTCACTCCTTCATCAGCAACATAACAAGATTTGTCTTTATTTTTCTTAAATCTATATCTTTGATATTCAAGGTTAGGTTTGTATGTCCTTCTAGCTTCTTCTCTTAGTCTAGCATGTCTATCAGGGCATCTTGAAGCCATATGACCAATCTTATTTCAGTTAAAACATTTAAAGGGTGCTTTACTTTCATACTTACTTCCAACTAGACCTTTATGCATTTTCCTTGCAAATAGTGCTTCAAGCTCTTCAAGTTCTTCATTTTCTCTCATACTTTCCTCAAGTTCTATTGCATAAAAGGCTTTCCAATGAGATTTGTTAAATGATGATGCAGATGATGTTGATGCTTTGAAGGCTAAGTCTGTTTTTATAGTAGCAACAGGACCAAATTCCTTAATTTCAAAGGCTGAAAGTTTTCCTATCAATGTGTCCCTAGTTACTGATGTATTAGGCATTGTTCTTAACTCATTTATAGTAGTAACCTTCATTTTTTATGCCGATGGAAATCCTCTTAAAACTTTTGAAACAACTTCATCTTCACTTAAGGTTCCTCCACAACATTTAATACCCAAAATAATTTCATTAACTCTTTCCATAAAAGTAGAAATCTTTTCATCTTCTTCCATTTTCAGATTTTCATACCTAACTCAGAAGCTTTCAAGTTTTGCAATTTTGACTATGGGATCTCCTTCATTCAATGTTTCCAAATGATCCCAAATAGCTTTAGCAGTTGATCTGTCTGATAATCCCATGATTTGCTGATATGTTAATGCGCTTAATAGTGCTTCTCTTGCTTTGAAATCACTTTCCTCATCTTTGGTCAAGTTAGGTGGATTAGGCTGACTGTAAGTGGGAGCAGTATAGCCATTCTTTGTAACATCCCAGATGTCCTTTCTAATGCAATTTAGATGTGTCTCCATTCTGATCTTCCATATGCCATAGTTAGTTCCAACAAGTTTAGGACTGTCCTTCCTGAAATGGTTAGTAGACATTGGATCTCCTCAAGCTATTAAACTTCTGCAAAAGAGGACTGTGCTCTGATACCAATTCTTAGGTACCAGAGGCAACTGAGAGGGGGGGGGTGAATCATTTGTCCTTAGAATTTAAACCAAAAACAATTTGACCAATTTACTGCTTAATACCGGTGAACCGGTCTGTTATACCGGTGGACAGATTTAACAGATAAATGCAATACCGGTAAAGATTAATGCATGAAACAAAAGGACAAAGTCATCCACAACACATAACACCAATATTTGTACATGGAAACCCTATAAGGGGAAAAACCACGGTGGGAAACCTTACCCACAATCAGATGATACTATTGTAGATAGTAAGTGTACATAAATGGGGTCAGCACATGTAGAAAGGCCAAGCGCCTAGAGCTCACTGCTCAAATACAAATGGGAGTCACACTGACTACAATTGGATGATTAAATCCAATAAGAATGTACTACTCAAAATAGCATCTTCATATGCTGGATTCAGTACTGGTGTAGTTCTAATATGCTTTCACAAAAACCTAGCTTCACCTTCAAATGATGTCTGTGTGTATAGCTCTTCTTAATCTCGCATATACCTTCTTATAATTCCTTTTTTTATTCCGCATCTGATCTTACAAATAAGATGTTACATTTATACCATAACCTAAGACCAATTTTAGTAGGTCGGCTCTACAAGATATTACAATAAAAATATTTTACAAACAATACGATATCCGATGCAATAACCATTTCAACATGTTGGCTAAATGCATTTACAACAATAATTAATCATCTCCATAGCATGTCATGCTGATTTGGAAAAGATAAACCTGTCGGTGCGTAACCTGGACCTATTTGCCAGTAATAGAAAATATGCAAATACAATTATGCCAATAAACAATTCTCCAAGATAAGATGTCCAAACAATGTCTTTGACATTGCCGAGTGTTTTCCATGTCATTCCAAGTGTTGGTGATCATTATATCCTGTTGATGTATCATATACTGGTGACTATGCAAAAGTCACTTGCTTGTCGGTGAATGTTGTTGGATCTCCAAAGTGCTAGAGTTTAAGTAGGTGTTGACATCAATGAAAAAACCATACCAAAATACCAACAATCTCCCCCTTTGGCATTGATGGGAACACAAGAGGGAAAAACCATCAAAGTGCCAAAATAGAAATGCCAAATACCAAAGTACCAACAATTACCAGAGTATAAGAAAACTCTCCCAAATACCAAAGTACCAACAATTACCAGAGTATAAGTAAACAATTATAATAAAAAAAATTTGCAAACAATATGATATATGATGCAATAACTGATTCAACATGTCGGCTAAATGCATTTACAACAATAATTAATCATCTCCATAGCATGTCGTGCTGATCTGGAAAAGATAAACCTGTCGGTGCATAACCTGGACCTATTTGTCAATAATAGCAAATATGCAAATACAATTATGCCAATAAACAATTCTCCAAGATAAGATGTCCAAACAATGTCTTCGACATTATCAAGTGTTTTCCATGCCATTCCAAGTGTCGTTGATCATTATATCCTGGCGGTGTATCATATACCAGTGACTGTGCAAAAGTCACTTGTTTGCCGGTGAATGTTGTTGGATCTCCAAAGTGCTAGAGTTTTAGTAGGTGTTGACATCAATGACAAAACCATACCAAAATACGAACACATTGGTCATGTCAACAAAGCACTATTCAAAAACCTTTCATTCAATTGCAACACAGAGGTTTTCTCTTTCATCTGATTACTTCAAGTTTCCAATTCACAACCTAATTATTCTTGTCTAAATTTCGCTAATTTGTTTATTATGTTAGTAGGAGGAATTTGAAGGGAAAGAAACCTCTCATATAAATGACATTCCTCCTTTTACTTCAAAACCGTTCGCAAAATCTACAACCAGAAGCTCCACAGATCTAGTGCCCCCAAAAAAGTTAGGGGAGAGGAGCCATTATCTGTGAACCCTAACTTTAGGGGTGAGACCAATTTTTTTAACCACCCATGTGGACCGCTGAGTTGGCAACCCAAAATCAAAACTTGACATGCCACTGATGATTTTTTCCATGTCAACATTGAGTTGTCATCCAAGTAGTCAAAAAATGCCACTTCAGACCATCGATCGAAACCTGAGCAGGCCCACCCCCAAAACATGCTACACTTTCCATGCTCATTGAATGGGTTGGTCGAGTGGTGATCACTCACTTTCCCACCTTACCAATTATCCATTTCACCCAATTATCCATTTCGCCTAATTCTCCCGCTGCCACATTCAAATTCCAATTGCACTCGCATTTACTATGCGTCACCTCGCCTCCACTGTCTCTCCTTAGTGGAATTTTTCAAAGTGTTTGGCCTTCATTGCACTCGACCCCTCGTACATTATCTCAAAGCCCATTCATTTTCTTCCCACGGAAGCTCCATTAATGGTTTCGACTGCTACCACAACCTGTTCACCATGGTCTGCCTTCAACCCAGATTAGGACCAGAGCGTACGCACCCAAAACTAGGTAACGGCTCAGTGCATACCCTATTTTTCAGAATTTTGTCTTCTTTTTTCTGATTTTCTGGGGTTATGTTTCCGTGTTCGGCTCCATTTTTTCTATTACTCCCTCATCGCCTCCACTTTGTAGGTACAAAGTCAAACAATGAGGAGGATGGGGATCTACTTGCAGATGTTTAAGCAACTCATTTCCCCTTTAACCCTAGTGAGGAATTTTCCTCACTAAGGCTCATGAATTTGGAATGTTTTGTATTGTTTTCTTTTCCACATTTGTCCTCTTACTTGTTCATTTAAAAAATTGTTTCAACTATTTGGCATTCTTCATAGATTTTTTGTTTCTTAACTTTTGGCATTCTTCAAGAAATTTTTATGGTTGTTTTTTATGTTTTTTGAACATAACCTTATGTGTTCATAAACACAATTACATATAAAAGGGAATCGTAATCATCTACTCAAGCACTACTGTAATTTTAATGGTGTCGTTTGACTAAAAGTTTGGCTCATTTCATCGAACAATGAATCTATTGGGAGTTTTGGTATCGATTTGTAACATCATTGTGGTTTAAACGTTTAATGGTTTTGAATTTCACCGTTAATGTTTAAGGGTTTAATTTCACCATTAATGTTTCAAGGGTTTAAGTGTTTCAATTATTTTGGTTGATTGTTAATGTATAATGGGTTTGTGGATTTAAATGTTCATTTCATTTACGGATTCACTGGATTTACACTATTAATTTCACATTTACTGACAAAGGGATTTGATGGTTTCAAAAGGTTTTCCAGGTTTCAATGTTGGCTTCAAATTCACATTTAGTGTCAAAAGGGTTTGACGACTTTTCAGTGTTTCACTGTTAATGTAAAAGGGTTCACATTTTTTAGTTTTATTGGAAATTGGGTTTCCAAGTTTCAATGTTGGCTTTTAATTTCACATTTAGTCTCAAAATGGTTTGACGGCTTTTCAGTGTTTCACTGTTAATGTAAAAGGGTTCACATTTTCAGTTTTATTGGAAATTGGGTTTCTAGGTTTCAATGTTTGCTTTAAAATTCACATTTACTGTGAAAAGGGTTTCATGGCTTTTCAGTGTTTCACCGTTAATGTAAAAGGGTTCACTTTTTCAATTTTATTGTAAATTGTGTTTCTAGGTTTCGATGTTGCCTTTAAAATTCACTTTAAAATCTTCCATTTTAGAAGGGTTTAATTCCATTATCCATTGTCTTCCTTGTCAGAGGATTTAAATCAATGTGACTACTTTGAATTAGCTCCTTCAGTTTCAATTTCAATGTCGAACTATTAATGTATAGGGTTCACATTTTCACTTTTATTGTCCAATGTGTTTGATGGTTTCCAACTTCACTTGATTATTGGATTCACTTCATTCATTATGGGATTGACCTCATTCATTGTGGGATTCACTTCATTGTTTTAGGGTTCACTGTTAAAGTGATTTGGATTGCACATCTATGAAGTGTTCATTTTCATATGGTTTACATCTTCACTATTCTATAAACAATATTGTCACTGTGTATAAATTAATGTTTCAATGTTGCCTTTCCAATTCACTTTTAAATCTTCCTTTTTCTAAGGGGTTAATTCCATGACTCATTGTGTTCCTTCAGTTTCAATTTCAATGTTGAACTGTTCATGTATAGGGTTCACATTTTCACTTTTTTTTCCAATGTGTTTTATGGTTTCCAACTTCACTTGGTTACTGGATTCACTTCATTCATTATCTTATATGTCGCAGTGTATTGTGCTCATTATCATGCAGTTTACATCTTCACTTTTTTAAAAAGAACATTGTCGCAGGGTATAAATCAATATGTCATTGTTTTCATTTTCAACTTGGTTTAAATCAATGTGAACACTTTTACATACTCATTGGGTTTCAATTACAATTCTTCATTGTTAATGTTTATACGGCTTCAACTTCTCACTTTTAGTTTACAATGTGTTTTACGGGTTTCAAAGTTGAAATTATTTTGGGATTCACTTCATTTAGGGTTGCAATTTCACTTTTACTATTAAAGGGTTTATGTCTTACGGTTCATTGTTAAAGTAATTTGAATAGCACATCTGCATTGTGTTCATTGTCGAAGGGTTTACATTCTAATTTGTTGCAATCACTTTACATGTATCATGCTTTTGTACAAATGCTTGCCAAATTTCATTTATAGCTGTGAATTTCATTGAATACATTGTGTATATCCATGTACACAATTAATTATTAGGAATCCTTGAACCCTTAAACATTAACAATGAAATTGAATCCCTTATACATATGTTATTGTAAATCAAGTATCTACCTAGAAGTATGTACATGTACATGCATATATGTACACACATTTACATGCATATATGTACATACATGGATGTCCATATAAGTATGTGCTTGTACATGGAAATTGAATCCCTTATACATTAACAGTGAAATTGAATCCCTTATACATGTGTTAGTATAAATAAAGTATCTACCTAGAAGTATGTACATGTACATGCATATATGTACATACATGTACATGCATATATGTATGTACATGGATGTGCATATATGTATGTTCTTATACATGGAAATATGTATGTGCGCACATATGTGCATAGATGTGCATTCACATATGTAAATCCAGGGCAACTACATATGTGCATGGATGTGCATGAACATATGTAAATATATGCATGAACATATTTACTTTGACGTGCATGCACATGTGTACATGTATATATGTAGATGTTTTGGGAGGTGAGTAGGGGAGAGGATCTAGGACATGCACACTCTAACTTTGGGGGTCCACATGGCACGCAAAGTGGACCTAGAGACCAACTTTTCAACCCACCCACGTAGACTGAGTTGAGTTGGCTGCCCCAATTCAAAACCGTTTGACAATGAAACTGAAAATGTGAAATATGGCACATTAACCACTTGTGCATATAAATCGGGATGCCACAATATTCTAGTACATGTATATGCATACATGTTTATATGTTTGTACATGTATATGCATATATGTATGTACATGTATATGCATATATATGCATGTGTGTATGTACATACTTGTGGTCCATATTGTTTCAGAGGGAAAAAGTAGCAATAATCAAAACACATGTATAAGTAGCACAACCGAACTTGAAATATCCACAAAGTAGTTTTTTTGATGAGTCTTTTGTTAAATTCAATCCAAATCACATGTAATGTGATGATTGGGCCAAGGTCTCAATAATTTGAACAACTACATTAAGTCACTAGATGAGGACATGCCATCCTTGTAATTGTAAACAATGAGGACATGATGTCATTTGAAATCTTTGTACTCGTGATTTATGTTGCACTTTTGCATTCATATTCAATGGTCTATGCAACACAATTCTCAAGTATAAAGGTTTTCAAACGGTTGTGTGTCCTCATTGTAGTTGATTATGGAGGTGCAAGTAAGGAGAGGTGACGCATACTTAATGCCTATGTAGTTTGAATTTGAATGTGGGTACATGAGTATTAGGAAGAGTATATTGTCGGTAAGGTGCGCAAGTCATTGATCATCACAAGGCCAGCTTGTTTGATGCAGATGGAAAGTGTGACAAGTTTTGGGGGTAGGCACCCTCTCGTTTCGGTCGAGGGTCCGAAGTGGCATTTTTTGGCGACTTGGATGATAATTCAATGTTGACATGGCAAAAATCATCGGTGGCATGTCAACTTTTTATTTTGGTTTGCCAACTCAATAGTACTTGTCAATATTTTCTCCTCATCCCATAACATTTTCACAATTGCATTGACATATAAAACTATCATCTTTGCTTGTTCATCTTTCATGTACATAACTAGAAACATAAAACATGTAGTTGTTGACATCTATGCTCAATCATCCCATTACAAGTACTAAATTGCAACGACATCAACATAAAAGAGGTATGCACATAATTGGAAACTACAAGCATGATCATGTTCACAACATCCTCAATCATCTTTTCTCATTCATCCCATTACATGTTTTGAATTGCATGTACACATAAAACAAACAAAATACACCTAAATGGATACGTAAAACAATAAGTTGTTGACAATTTGATTACTCATCCCATTACACGTAGATAATTGCATTAACATCTGTAGTCGCATAAATTTGTCCAGTTCAATTAAATGAATATTTTTTATTTATTTGATTAAAAATCCACTAGCCACCAGTTAATTAAATTAATATTTAATTAATTCATCTTCAAATGTTCTCCTATTAATTAAATATATTATTCAATTTATTTTAATTAATTCATTAAACCAAAATTCACAATCAATTAAATGAATAAATCCTATTTATTCAATTTAATTTCCTTTCCTCTTTTAAATAAATTAAATAACATTTATTTAAATCATTAAAATCCACCCCACTTGCATTCTCCTAAAAATGCAACTTGCACCTATTTGTTGAAATAAATGAATTTTATTTTAATAAAAATCCTATTTTCCCTCACCCACCAAATCCACTTGCAATCCTAACCCCCTTCTAGATTCTTCTAAACCCTTCCTAATTAACCTAATCCATCCCCTAATTATTGTCACATTCCTAAGCAACTTGGAGTCACTTCTCAAAGACTTCAAAGTCTTTGAAAAGCATTAAATGCTTTGTGTCTTCAACAATTTAACCTCTAAAGTCTTCCAAACTATTAATGGCTCTTACATGACCATTTATGGTTAACCCCTAATTGAACCCTAATGTGACTCATGTGTCTTCTCAAGCATTTATTGCTTTGACTGTGGTTATCCCTTTAACCTTTCCACAAGAGTTTATCCATTGGATAAAAGCATTATTCTTTGAATAATGAATTTATTCACTCAACCCAACCTTGACCTTAACTCCCAAGTTAACTCTCAGATCATGTCAAGTGTTTAATGCTTATTCCCTCTCCTCTCAACCCCTCTAATGTTGACACTTGTCATCTTGGGATTGGTTTGAAATCCCTCACATGGATTGAATATCATTCAATCCTGACCCTTGTTGAGATCATTCAATCTGAACCATCCATTGCTCTATTTTTCCTATAAATAGAGCTCATTTCTTCATAATCCAAATCCTAAAAAACTTGTATGCATCTAAGTTATAGAGAATTTTAGAGAGAATTTTAGCATAATTAGTCATATTCACTCTTTTGGTTAAAATTAACAAATAGCATTTAGATAACTCATCTTTATTTGGTTATTAAGCTTGCATTTGCATACTTTTCATAATCATCTACAATCTTGAACCTCCATAAGGCATCCATAGTGCAAAAATTTGTTGACAGCTACACTAATTTGGAACTTGGAGAGGAGAGGAACAAGGAAGGAGAAGCTACCAGCATGGTAGAGAGCATATGGAGAAGTTTAGTTACTTTTTGTAGATTCCTTAAGCTTTCTATTTGTTTAGTAGTGTCTTTCTTGATATGCTTGCTTTGAATAGTATTCAATCTTTGATTTGCTAACACTAATGACTAACTCTTGTCTCTTGTGTTTCCTTGTGTGTGTTTAGCTATCAAACCAGGTTTTTACGAATCCTTCCATTTTGCAGAGCATCATTTGATGAACCTAATGTGAACCCAACAACATTTTTTTTTACAAACTAACTTTTTGACGGTTTAGCTTGACACACAGGTCGCGCTTTGGCACTTTTGTTCATGCTTTAGCGCTATTGCAATTTGATATTTTAGCACTATTGTTCTTATAATGGTGCTATTGTATCAAATTTAGCATTATTGCCCATGTTATAGTGCTTTTGACAGTTAACTAGTGCTTTTGTCCATATTGTAGCACACTTGTATTTGTTGTTCGAATATTTTACTTGTCTATACTTTAGCGTGTTTGTGTTAAGTAGTGCGTCTGTTGTCACACAGAGTAGCGCTATTGTAGCAGAACATTGTAAAAGAAATCCCTTGTAACCGATAATATTTTTTTTAGGCTTGTGGAAGCCCATCATGTTTTCAGATTTTTCTAACTGTTTGTTTCGTGTGCAGGTTTTAAACTAACCCCCTTTTTATAGTTAACAATCAAAAACACTTCTTTTGGTGCTTTAAAAATCATAAAACAAACTTTGTTTCTTGCGAGTTAGGATTCAAATTTGGTTTTGGTGCTTAAAATCAACAAAACAAACCTTTGTGTAAAGTGGAAAAATCGAACCCTAGTCGTTCTCCCCTCCCCAACTCCGAGGAGAGAGAAGGGAGAGTCACTAGGGTTGATGGTTTTCACTTAGGGGAGACTTTACATTCACAAGAGGGGTTGAAACCCACAAGATCCAATCCCACGCAATGCAAGATTGGATTCTATATGAGTTTCAAGGGTTGTGATAGCAAGGATACCCTCTTTTGTAAAGAATGTGGATAGAGTGATTAAGCTAGGAATGCATAGAAAGTGAGAAAGATTCGCTTATAAACTGAGTTAGGGATATGATATGAAGTTGCGGACCTGGAATTAGCAGTAAAATGTCGAGACGGCGCTGTCCTGCAAATTTGAGCAAAAGTTGACGGGACGATGGCGCCCGCCGTGCACACGGTCCTCCGAAAAATCCGCGAAACGAAGGGGGATCTGTTCATCTCTGCACAAGGATTCCAGATCTTCAATTTCAGCCGCGTACCTGCAACCTACACACAGAAAAGCGAAGACGATTGGGGGGTTAGGGATGAGGGGTTTTCCTTTAGGTCAAACCCCGGTTTTAGAATTAACCAAGAAATGAGAAATGCTGTAAATGTAATGTAAAACAAGTACTAATACCTTGTTGTAAGGATGTTTGTATCCTTATATGCAAAGGTATAGATGTTGTTGTATGTTGTATGTTTGTATGTTGTAGTATGTGATCTCCTCTTCAATGGTTGAATCCTTGTCTTGAATGCAACACTTAGCCTTGAATGGAGACTTAGAATGATCAATTGCTTGAAGGAATGCTTGAATGCTTGAATATCGTTTCCACCTTTTTCCATCCTCCCCAAAATGAGAGAGGAAAATTAGTTTATATACTTGCCGATTAGGGTTAAAAGACTGATTTTCCCGACCTTAGGCCGACCAGGAAATGTTATTTTCCAATTTGCAAACAAAAAGGCCCGAAGTCCCATAGGAGACCGGGCCCAAAATAGGGCCAGGGACCAGGGCGCTGGGCGCCATGGTCCTGGGGGACCAGGGCACTGAGCGCCCTGGTCCTGAAGGACTAGGGCGCTGGGCGCTCTGGTCCCACCTCTCGGGACAGCAGGGTGCAAGGAGGATCAGGCCAGGGTGCTGGAAAAATGCAGTTTTTGGTGTCGTGAGCAAGTTTCGGGGTCTCCATTCAGGTTTAGTGTTGCGTCGCCATCGTGAAGACCCAAATGCAGTCGAAATTGCAAGTGTCGCAATTTTAGGACGCTACATTTAGCCCCCACTTTAGCGGGAGTATAACTGTACGCTCATACTTCCGGTAAAGTACAAGGAAACAACATTGAAAAACTTTCACCACGTCAAGGAGGCAAGATACACCAAGCCCTTAGTGGACTAAGGATCTTACGACTTCGATTGACAAAGTAAAAGGGAAGATCACGAGGGAGAACCATGACTGTTAGTAGTAAGGTTCCCTCACTATGAGTCATGCAAGAAAGATATCAAAAATTTTCAAGGCAAGGCTAAATTTGCCAAGAAATTTTCAAGTATCTTGAAAAGATATGAACGGGATGTATGCCCCCCTACATTAAAGCGATTGCACACACCTCACCGGGGGTGATTGCTTTAAGGTAGTGATACATATAAGAAATGAGAAAGGAGCACGTTATCACAAGGATTTAGCCCCCAAGTGTAAGGTAAGCCCAAGGATAATAGACACAAAACACAAAGCACAAGGTGACTTCGCTTTCCTCGGGGTTAGTATGCTGTATGATAATTCATGTATATCATATGTATGTATGCATAGTTGTTCTTCATTCCCCAATCAAGGAAGGTCACCTAGAAGAAGGGAACACATGTGTCTTTTGAGTCAACATGAGAGAGACCAAAAGAGGTCGCAATGCTTTGCATCGTCCTCAAGTAGACAACACTAAGGACAACAAATAGAAGAATGAGAATAACACATAGAAGAAGTAACAAAAGAGAGGAGGAGAGAATCTGCTATGCTAATGAAACTAGTCTAGCATGTCATCTACCCCCCGATCTTGCTGATCAATATTTCGGGAAGGTAGGAAACACGCTAGAGGAGGAACATCCAACACAGCAGATGGAGCTATCACAAGATCCAAACAAGGGCTATGTTCATATCCCAAGCCACGGTGTTCTTGTCTAGGAGCTAAGATAAGTGCTTTAGAAAATTCATTAGATAAATGGTTATCAATATCAACAAGTTCATATTCACTATCAGAAGCAAGAGAAGTAACATTTTCGTCATGAATAACATTTTCATCTATATCATCATCAAGATTTATAAAGATAGGGTCTTTAACTCGCACAGGATCAAGACCATCATGCATCTTATGTTTAGGAGATTTCGGCTCAATCGTCGGCTGAGGAGAAAATGGAATAATATTAGTTGAAGGTGTTTTTGGGGATTGCAAAGTTTGAGCTCTAAGACGACGCTTTCGCCGGTGTTCACGTGCAGAACGATTTCGTCTTGTCTTAGTAGGAAGTTGAGAAGATTGAGGAGGAGGAATGTTCTCATCCTTATCACTTGGGTGTTTAGGTTGTGGTCTCTTAGGTTGAACAATAGGAGAAGAGGAAGGTCTCTTCTCTCTATAAAAGGAAGAAGGAGGAACTGCTCCATATAAGGGAGGAATATTTGGTTTAGGAAGGAGACCAAGTCCATCATGACGAGGAGGTATAGGTCTACTCTTAGGAAGTTTATTAGATATAGGCATAGTCACATCCATAGGAATGGGTTGGGAATCTTCTTGAGGAAAGACATTAGTTTTATCTTTCAAAGGAAGAACCTCCTTCTCAAGAATGATAGGAATATCAAGTTTGGGTGTTCTAGGTTCACTTAGAGATAGGATCATATCTTTTTTCCACTTTTGATAAGATTTGAAAAGATGATCACTTCGCGGAGGAAGAGATTGGAATTGTTTAGGCCAAAAATAGTCAATAGGAACGCTAGAAGTTCTTTCAGCTGGTTTAAAGAGACTATGATTGACAGTAACAACTTCACCATTATGGGGAAATTTCAAGCACTTGTGAATAGGAGAAGCAATAGCTTTCATGGAAGATAGCCAAGGATAGCCTAGCTTCACACGAAATTGTTCAGATGATGGAATAATAGCAAAGTCCACATCAAGGGATTTGTTATGGACCTCAATAGGTAATGTAATAGAACCAATTGCAGGAGAAGAAAATGCATCAAATAGTTTCACAACCACATTTGTTTCATCATAGATCACTTGATTCAATTGCAAAGTAAAAAGAAATTCTTCAGTAATGACATTAACCATACAAGAAGGATCAATAAGCACTCCACGGCAAGGTGTATTCTTGACTTTTGCAACTATATATAAAGGACCATCAGGTGCCCTGATAGTTTCACTGGAATCAAATGTGATGGAAGGTTCTTTAGGGATTTTCTGTTGCTCCACAAATTTAATCACATTCGGAGTCATAGACACAAGATCATCAGGTGAGACAGAGGAATCAGTAGTATCAATCGCATTAGAGGTATGAGAAGGCAATGGATCAGTGAAAATCTAAAGATTTTGGTTAGGGGGAGCTACAGATGTATTGCCTTTATCATTCACACCAGAAACAGAGATAGTATTATTATCAATCAAATCTTGAATTTTCCCCTTTAAAGCAAAACATTTTTCAGTATCATGCCCAGGTTGACGATGAAATTGACAAAAAGATTTGTTATCAAAATAAGGTGAATTAATCTTTGCAGGATCAATTTGCCTTATAGGAGGAAGAGTAAGCACATTTTGTTCCAATAACTTATTCATAATACTATGCAATGATTCATTCAAAGGAGTAAACTTTCTTTCTCTCTTGAAAAACTTAGAAATAGGAGACACACCTGATGCTGCATTCACATTGTTGTTGATGATGTTTCGTTGAATTTAATGGACTCTCTGTTCGGTTTAAACTTCCCAAATGGTTGTTGACTACTATCACCCTTATCACTCGGAGCCATAGGATGTGATTGTTCCATTTGACTCACAATCAGTTGATAATTGTGAAGAGTTGCGCACAACTGTTGGAAAGAAGTAAACTCAGAAAACAGGAGTTTTTCTCTAATGTCTTTTTGTAAATTAGAAATAAAGATTCTTTGAATATCAGTGTCAGGCACTGGAAAGGAAATTTGAGGATACAAATGCTTATATCTACCAATGAAATCAGTCACTTTTTCTTTAACACCTTGTTTGCAATGCATTAAATCAATCAAAGTAACTTTAGGACTTATATTGTTTTGAAATTGCTGAATGAAAGCATTTGCAAGTTGTTCGAAAGAAGTAATAGAATAGGAAGGCAACGAGCAATACCATTGTAGGGCTTTGTCTCTTAATGTTCTAGTAAACAATTTTGCAAGCAACCTTTGGTCATAAGCAAAATCAGTACATATTGTTTGAAAAGTCTTAACATGTGTTAGAGGATCACCCTTACCATTATAAAGCTCCAAATGCGGAATTTCAACATGTTTAGAGGGAATAGCTCGGACAATGTCAAGAGAAAGTGGGCTCGCAACATCAAATGTGGGCACACTAAACTTAGATTGATTCATAGAGGCAATTTGTTTTTGTAAAGAAGAGACAGTTTGTGCAAGATTATTAATGGTCGCTTCAGTCGAAGAGTTCATATTAGACATGTTAGATTGTGATGGAGGTGTTATGTTATTGAAAGAAGGTAGAGAGTAAGGTGGTGGGACACTATGATAGTTAGTCATAGGAGATGATTGGAAAGGAGGAACACTACAAGGAGGAATGGAAGGGTTAAATGAATTGCCCCCTTGCGTCATGTTTATTTGTGGAGATATAAGAGGAACATTCACTGAAGGAATGAATGAAGAAGTCGGATTGAATGAAGGAAGAGGGTTGATTGAAGAAGAAGGATTGCCCCCATGACTGGTGATCATAGGAGGAATGTCTTGTATTGAAGTAGTCATTATGTTTGATGTAAAAGTAGGTATACTAGCAATAGAAGTCATCAAAGGAATAGAATGATTGTCTTGAGTAGGAGGTTGTGTATAACCTAAGGTTTCGGCACAACTTTTCATAGGCATCACATTTGAATCCACAATGTGTCAAATACCACTCAAAATATCAATTCCATTCTTATCACTTTGAAGCATACGTTTTAGACCCTCAATTAAAGGAAGAGCTTGACTATCAGGGTATTCTTGAGACATCCATTGTCGAAAATCGTCAAATTGGTTATCCAATTTTGAAAGTTGTTCTACAGAAACCTCATGGAGAGCTTCTTCATCATTAAGAGGATTAGAGGAATTACCCGTGTCCTCGTTAAAAAGACCATTCAAATTAGGTTCCATCTCCTCAGTAATTAAACCTTGGAAAGACTTAATTCTAAGGCTTCGTCTAACGGGAACAGTGTAAGTAGGGCTTATTGTTGTAAAACTCATGCACTAAAGAGAGAGAGAAGATTTTGAATTTTAGAGGTAGAAAACTTCAGTAAATCCAGCCAATCTTCCAGATTTAAGCTGTTAAATACAATCAGGACAATCTCCCGAAATTTCGGAAAAAATGTCCAGGACCGTGGCACTCGGGGTGCACACGGTCCTCGCAACTTTTTCTGAAATTTGCAGGGATGAAAGTTATGATGATTTTACAGCTAACCTGAAAAAATTGAGTGATTTTACGATCTGTAGATAGGCCAAATTAAAGTTGCAATTTCAAAATTGAACCCTACCAAGATTTTCGAAAAATGCAAAATTTGAATTTTGAAAAAGAGAGGGAAACTGAAATTTTGAATTTTATGATTTTAGAGGGAATACCAAAAGCAATGTAAGTTTTGAAATTTGAAAGTTGACTCAATTTCACGCAAAATTCAATTTTGAAAGCGGAAATCAAAGTTGTTGTAATTAAGCACTTAATTTCAAAAGTCGCAAATTGCAAAAATTTGAATAAATCACTGAAATTTCGAATGAATGATAACACACTTTTCAAATTTAGGACTGTAAGAAACACAATTTTGATACAGATTTCGATTTCAACAATTTTTGAATGATTAGAAGCCTCAATCCAAGCAATCGCTAGACCAACTTTGACTGTAATTTTGAAGGTGTTAAAATTGATAAAATCAGCCAAAATTCTGGATTTTAGCAGAAAAATACAGTAAGATCTAGCTCCCGAAATTTCGGAAAAAATGTCAGGGACGATGGCGCTCGGAGTGCACACGGTCCTCGCAACTTTTTTCCAAATTTTCAGGGATGAAAGATATTATGATTTTATTGCGGAATCCCAAGTTACAGCTGATTTGGAGATGTTTTGATCAGTGAAATTGTCGGACAAAGGTTGAATCAAGAGGGTTTCAAAAATTAGGGTTTTGACACTTAACCACTTAATTTTCAAAATTAAAGCACAAATATGAATTGATAATTTGTAATAGAAGGGCAGATCTGAAACAAGCATTAACAATTAAACATTTCACAAGTTTAATTACTTAAAAAGAAAATTTAGGGTTTTTATGCAATTAACCTCTAAAATTTTGCAAAAGATCAAACATGGAAATGTAATCAAGGAATCCAATTTTCAGATCTAACTATGAATAATCAGAAAGGATGTTCACGTCGGGTTCACCAAAATGTAAAGCGAAAAAATCGAACCCTAGTCGTTCTCCCCTCCCCAACTCCGAGGAGAGAGAAGGGAGAGTCACTAGGGTTGATGGTTTTCACTTAGGGGAGACTTTACATTCAAAAGAGGGGTTGAAACCCACAAGATCCAATCCCATGCAATGCAAGATTGGATTCTATATGAGTTTCAAGGGTTGTGATAGCAAGGATACCCTCTTTTGTAAAGAATGTGGATAGAGTGATTAAGCTAGGAATGCATAGAAAGTGAGAAAGATTCGCTTATAAACTGAGTTAGGGATATGATATGAAGCTGCGGACCTGGAATTAGCAATAAAATGTCGAGACGGTGTTGTCCTGCAAATTTGAGCAAAAGTTGACGGGACGATGGCGCCCGCCGTGCACACGGTCCTCCGAAAAATCCGCGAAACGAAGGGGGATCTGTTCGTCTCTGCACAAGGATTCCAGATCTTCAATTTCAGCCACGTACCTGCAACCTACACACAGAAAAGCGAAGACGATTGGGGGGTTAAGGATGAGGGGCTTGCCTTTAGGTCAAACCCCGGTTTTGGAATTAACCAAGAAATGAGAAATGTTGTAAATGTAATGTAAAACAAGTACTAATACCTTGTTGTAAGGATGTTTGTATCCTTATATGCAAAGGTATAGATGTTGTTGTATGTTGTATGTTTGTATGTTGTAGTATGTGATCTGCTCTTCAATGGTTGAATCCTTGTCTTGAATGCAACACCTAGCCTTGAATGGAGACTTAGAATGATCAATTGCTTGAAGGAATGCTTGAATGCTTGAATATCGTTTCCACCTTTTTCCATCCTCCCCAAAATGAGAGAGGAAAAGTAGTTTATATACTTGCCGATTAGGGTTAAAAGACTGATTTTCCCGACCTTAGGCCGACCAGGAAATGTTATTTTCCAATTTGCAAACAAAAAGGCCCGAAGTCCCATAGGAGACCGGGCCCAAAATAGGGCTAGGGACCAGGGCGCTGGGCACCATGGTCCTGGGGGACCAGGGCGCTGGGCACTCTGGTCCCACCTCCCGGGACAGCAGGGTGCAAGGAGGATCAGGCCAGGGTGCTGGAAAAATGCAGTTTTTGGTGTCGTGAGCAAGTTTCGGGGTCTCCATTCAGGTTTAGTGTTGCGTCGCCATCGTGAAGACCCAAATGCAGTCGAAATTGCAAGTGTCACAATTTTAGGATGCTACACTTTGTTTCTAGCACGTTAGGAATCAAAATTTTCTTTTGTTGCTTAAAATTGACAAAACAAAAATTTGATTTCCTAGCATCAATCCAAGAATTAAAAATTCACAATCAACACTTTGATTTTGTGCAAGTAAAAAGAACAATCAACTTGTCTCTTTTTTTTTGCAAAATGATTTTACTTCATGCAAACGTGTTTTTCATTAAGTTGACCAGGATTTCAAATTCTAGTTTACTCAAACATATTGCCTTTGAAGTTAAAAAGAACATCATGATTGTTGGAGCAACATCTCCAATTAGATAGAACATCATTGCAATGACAAGTTAAAAAGAACAAGTGTATTTTTTGTTTGGCACACTTGTGCAAAAGAGTTTGTCGAGTGGTCCCATTTCTAACACACACTATCCTCTCCCTTGGCTTTCATCATCCTAGGTGCAAGAGAAAAGTGTTAGTAACACTCAAATTTTTATCTTTTTAAGAGAGGCCTGCCAAGAGACACATCACTCTTGGGAACGACCTCACGCAGTAAATCCTTCGAGCCACTATAGAAATCAGGTGAGAGCAAAAGTTGTAGCCTCGGGTATAGCTGTTCCTACAATATAACTTGCCGAAAGGACAAATGGGCCCCACCACAAGTTACAAGGCTCTTAAGTGAGTCACTGCAGAATGAACTTATGTCCAAAAACATCGAAAATTACTAAACGCCTTTTAGTAGTAGCCCACCCATTCTATTGATTGAGGATATTTGTGATAAATTCAGTGCAAGAGCATAGAAGGTTTTGCTCCCAAGATACTCACCATACATATTTCCTTGAGTAGAAACATAGATTTTTGAAAGGTTACTTGTAACCCGATAAAAGTGGTGACTCCCCCATCATAAGGATCATCTATTTGTTATGTGCATGCAAGACTTACTATATCACATCCTTACCTGCCATGACAGGATTCATAAGGTATGTAGTACCAAAGTTGAAGAAATATCAAGATGTGGGTAGAAATTATCGCAACTGGCCATTTGACCTTAGGGATAAAAAGTGTTTGAAGTATTTTCATTTTTGAGTCAAGACCAATTCAAATTGAGCCAACTTCAGGCTTTGGAAAAACACCTAAAATACATTTGAAGGAAAGGGTCATAAAAAGTTCAAAAAGATTGGGTTGATCTAGGCCCATACTTACTTGTGCCTTTTGAGGCAACATTCTTGTGTTTGTGTGCTTGCTTTGTTTTCTTGTCAAAGAAACACCATAAAATCTAATTCCAAAACAAGTATTCATCCAACACAAACATTTTTAAAAACAAAAAATCAAAAACCAAGAGCAACAACAAAAGTGTCGAATTATATGACCATTCTTCACATCTTGAGAAAATAGAATCTTCATCAACACATCAACTTGAAGAAGACCATTGAGCTCAAAGGCTCTCATCAAAAGGAGGAAATTCTTCTATCTTAATAGACAAATATTTGTCTCTCATAGAACCTTCCTACGTCGCATGCGTCTATATCTTCAAGGGAAATCAAACGAATTTGATCAAGAGTCACTAAACCATAGAGCTTTTATGCAATATCGAGCTTTGAGTTATCATCAAAATAAAGGAGGCAAGATCAATCCTTCTTTCTTTCCAAACATTTGTATCACATATAACTCAGCTAGGGAAGAACCACCAACCCCTGAACAAGAAGAGGAAGAGTTTGTTCCTTTTGTGATACAATGTTTCTATTGAAGTTCACATCTCATCCATTATCATATCCATATCTCATCAACTCCATTCCAACTCTCAAAACATCAAAAGGCTTTTGCCCTAAGTTCTATTTCGATATTGCTTGAATCAAACACAATACATCACTTTGTAGAGTGTCTCTACATCTAGGATAAACTCATCCTAAGAGGCATTTCTATGCAGGTTAAAACTAGTCTATGAGTAAATCCTCTCATTACTTGGTAGTTGAGTCTGTAATACATCTCAGATTTCTCTACACCTTATCACATCAAACTTTGTCAATCCAACACAACAAGCAATTCAAGAGAGAACTTTGGTAACATCTACCTTTAGTGCTATGGATCCGTATGCAAAACACTTCACCAAACATCAATCTTTCATTTCGTCACCAACTCATCATCATTTCAACAATAACTTATAAACAAAATGGCTCATACCAGGTCCAGGTCTAGACAACAAGAAATTGAAGAGGAAGAGGAGGAAAATATCAATTAATTCCAAGAAGCCCTTGGAGGAAACGTAAATGATGACAACCCAAGTACTCCTACTCCTGCGGCAATAGAAAGGGCACAACACAACCCTCTTTTTAATAGACTTTTTGATGAAATACTCAAGAGCAATGTTGATGCTCACTTTTTAAGACTTTCTCAAGAGGGGGCTAAACTACCCTTTGACTTTTATGTTGCACAACTAAGGAAAGCATCAAAACGCCAAAGTCGCAATGAGGATGAAAGAGGTCGAGATCAATCAGATACAACCTTCATCAAGGTAATCCCCCACCTCCTCCTCCTCCAAATCAAATAGAAATGTTGCGGCAACAAGTCGAGAATCTTGCCCAACAACTTCATAGTGGTGTAAAAACCAATCAATTTTCACTCAATGACATTTGTCCCTATCCCTTTCATAGGAATCTTCATATGTCACCTTTTCCATGAGGGTTTGAAACACCCAAGTTTGAAAAGTATAGAGGAAAAGGAGATCCTTCTGATCATGTTAGAGAATTCCATTCAACTTGCCTCAAAGTGGCATACGAGGATACGTACCTAATGCGACTTTTTCCCCAAAGCTTGGGAGGAACAACCACATCATGGTTTTCCGATTACTAGGTGGCATCAGGACATTTGAAGAACTCATCCAGAAATTCTTGGCACATTACTCACACAACATTGAATGTGATATCACAATGGCTGGTCTATGTAACACTAAACAAAAACTAGGTGAGCTATTTTCAGTCTTTCTGCAACGATGACATCAAATGTCTAGAAGACGTTCTCTTCAATTACCTGAACAAGAACTAGTGGAAATATTTATTTCCAACTTAAATGATGAAATGGAATTTCACCTAGACGTAAAAGACATAGACTCTTTCAATGACATGATCACCAAAGGCTTAAAATGTGAGTGGGCTCTCATCAAAAAAGGGCTTATCAAGATATATAATGAGCCAAAGGATGGCCCTCATCCATGCTTCAATATTGACAAACCTAGCTTCTGGAACAAAAACAAAAACATTGTCAATGACGGGGCTGTGGATGCAAGAACTATCAAAAGTGCACAACCTATGGTTCAATTTGTAGCACAGAAAACCCCACCCAAGAATAACACAGTTGCTCCTCCAAATCAAGGCCGCAACAAATCTCAAGAGGAAATCAAACAACGTCAACAAAATTTTAAACCAAAATGAACATACACTCCCTTAGGGGAACCCATTGAAACAGTGTTACGTCAGTTGGTTTCTCAAAATCTGGTGACCTTACCCAAAACATCAAATTATGAACCTCAAGTCAAACCTTCATGGTAGAGGGATACTGAACATTGTGAATTCCATCAAGAGAAAGGACATAAGACAAGAAATTGTCACAGATTGAAAGATCTTATTCAAGATCTGATTGACCGAGGTGAAATCAAAATCGAAGGACATGACCCAAAAACAACAAACAATGATCATCTTATGTTCAAAAATCCACTTCCATCACAAGATCAAAGGGGCCCTTCCACTTCAACGAGAAACAAGGACACCACTAATTAGACGCAAGCCGTGTATAATTACACTGTGAATCACTTATATGATGCCAGCGAACAAATTGCAACTATTACCATCAAAAATCTCAGTTCCAATTGCAATGTTGTTACACATCGCAGCAAGATTACCATAAAAGAAGCTCCACAAGGCACCCCATCTATCCCAAAGTAGTATAACCTTGTGGAACAGTTAGACAAAACACCCACACTGATATCTATCTTAGAGCTATTGTGCCTATCTCCATCCCATAAAACAATCTTGGATCAAGCTCTCCAAGAGACGTCGGTCCCTGCAAACCTAAATACAGATCAGTTCCAAGCCATGGTTGTAAATCTAAGGTCATCACCTTGTCTCACTTTCTCTGAAAGTGACAACTCATCCTTCCCGCAACCTCACAATGCCTCACTCCATATTAAAGGGTTTATCAACCAACATAGGATCAAGCGAGTCTTGAATAATGGAGCAAGCCTGAATATATGTACACTACAATTGGTCACAGCATTGGGATATGCAATTGAATGAGTGGATCCCCACAAGAAGATAACAATCAAAGCCTATGATGATGCAGAGCCTTCATCCAAAGGATTTATTGTATTACCAATCTGAGTGGGTCATGTGGTGAAATACATCATCTGTCAAGTTTTGGACCTTCCTCTGCCATACAATTTATTGTTAGGAAGACCTTGGATACACTCCATGCAAGTCGTTCCATCCACCTACCATCAATGTATCAAGTTCCTGCATAATGGTGTAGAAATCACAATCCTAGGAGATGCAAATCCCTTTGCATATTGTCATAACATCAGTCGTCAACCAGAGATTACCATTCCCAACAATAGAGAAGCCATCTCATCCACATCATACATAAGTCTAGCCTCTCTTTCTAGTTCAAACACTACTATACCCAAGAAAGAGAAGCTCAAGATGAAAATAGCAGAGGAAGGTCTTGGGGGGTAAAATTTGAGCCAACTCTTTTGTGTTGGATAAATGCCTACTTCTCCTAGAACTCATGGTAAACCTCAACGGTTACTTCAAACACCATTGATCAAGCCAGCATGTACTTTGATGCCATTCATCCTTGGAAAGAGTCAAGAAGAAGAATCCAGAGATGAGGACTTAACAGAATGAATCTATAAAGAGCCAAGCACCACGGACATCCCACAAGCTAAGCTTCCCATAGATCATTATGGAAAAGGCCTTCTCATTATGCAAAGAATGGGTTATGATGGTCAGAGTGCTTTGGGGCCTTGCAAGCAAGGATGACATGAACTGCTACAGCCGAAATTAAAGCCCAAAGATAACACTAGCCTAGGCTTTCAAAAGGAGATCCTTCCTAAGCTCAGATTCAAAGGAAAACCTAGCAAACCACTATATCAGCCTATTACAAGGAGGTCACCTTTGATTATATCAGCAAAACCAAAAACCACACCAACTACCCCACTGAGGCTAAACATCCCAGCAATAACATCCACAACACTCATCATCCCACCAATCAAACCAGTGATCTCATCAGCGACAACAATAAAATCGATAGCACTATTAGCAGCAGCAACTGTATCAGAACCCACAGTAGTATCTACAACACCAGCAGTTCCAGTAGAAGCAGCAAAGTCAACACTACCAATACTCCCCATATCAGATTCATTGATCCCCGTAATCCTTCCTATAGCACCAATCATTTCATCTACAAAACCGATCACACCTACAGTGTTTAACTCAAAGGACATCTTAGTATGGTATAATAATCGAATACTAAAAAGTGACTTAGAGACTGACTCACATGAATGGGAATTTGATTCCATCCAGCTTAATACTTTAGATGGGGAAGACATATCACCACCTCCACCCCGCAAAGACATCCCTATTTACAAAGAAGCATAGATAAATACCTCTTGGGTTCCTGAGCTGGAAACTTCTTCCACAAACCCTACGTCACATCCTACGCCTGATTCTAACAAGGAGAGTACCATAAATGACCTTCACCACAACGTCTTAACCCTCACTGACACATCTAATGAACTTAACCTAATCGATGAGGTAATGCCCATTATCCATCCTGAACTCATCGAATGGAACCAACCTAATCCCCCATGTCTTGACCATTTCCAAAATGATGAGGCGATTATTGACTGTTTGGAACTATGGGATAACATACCAAGCGGGGATCACAAAGCTAGATTCACCATTGAACTTAATAGTGCAACATACTTCGGGGAAGATTCCAAACCTTTTAGCTGCAAAAATATAACAATAAAACATGGATCTTCCAATGAAAACCACACTGTGGCATTGTTTGATCCCACAAAAGTAAAAAGAAAGAGCATATCCAATGGTGAAAACCTCTTTGAGGTGCCAGAGGATGAAAGGTTTGACATTATCCCTTCTAGTACACAGCAGGAACAATCAACAATTCTCATCGAGGAAACAAAAGAATAGAACGTGGGGACTCCTAAAACTCCTCACCACATACATCTGGCATCTCTTTTAACTCTAGAGGAACAACCCAAGTTTGTAGAGTTCTTCCAGAAGTGCCAGATTAACTTTGCATGGTCATATGCAGACATGCTTGGGCTTGATCCTGATTTAGTCATGCATCACCTCACCATAGTAGAAGGAGCCAAACCTATCAAGCAGAAGCTTCACAAGATGCATCCCCAAAATGCAGTGCTAGTCGAAGAAGAACTTAAGAAACTCCTAAATGTTTGTTTTATTAGACCAATTGATTATGCGGATTGGATATCCAATATTGCGCCTGTCAGCAAACCAAATGGGGGCATCTGTATTTGTACTGACTTTAGAGATCTGAACAAAGCATTCCCTAAAGATGACTTCCCCCTACTAAACATCGACATAATAGTGGACCTAACAATAGGACATGCCATGCTTTCACTCATGGATAGCTTTTTCAGGGCACAATCAGATAAAGATCGCACCAGAGGATCAACATAAGATGACCTTTACATGTCCATGGGGCACATACTGCTAGAATGTAATGCTTTTTGGTCTAAAGAATGTAGGAGAGACCTATCAATGAGCAATGACCACCATCTTCCATGACATGATGCATACTATAATGGAAGATTATGTTGATGACTTACTGGCAAAATCACTCACAAGAGAAGGTCATCTAGACATATTAGAGCAAATCTTTGATAGATTGGAACAATATCATGTTCGACTCAACCCAAAGAAATGTGGCTTTGGAGTAACCTCTGGGAAGCTTCTAGGATACATTATCTCAAGAAAAGGCATTGAGGTCAATCTTGCAAAGGTCAAAGAAATCATGGACATGCCACCTCCAAAGAATATCAGTCAGCTAAGGACATTACAAGGGCGGCTCCATTCCATCTGAAGATTCATTGCACAACTGGCAGATAAGTGTCACCCCTTTACACACCTTTTACACCAAAACATCCACTTTCAATGGGATACCAGATGCCAGCAAGCATTTCAGATGCTTAAAGACTATCTCATGAATACACCATTACTGATTCCACTAGATCCAAGTAGGCCTTTATTACTCTATATCTCAGCAACAAATACAACATTGGGTGTACTACTGGCACAACATAATGCAGAAGGAAAAGAGTGTGATGTTTACTACATCTCTCGTACACTGGTTGGCTATGAACTCAACTACGCACCCATTGAGCGATCTTGCCTAGTAGTAATCTTGGCAGCCACTAAACTGAGACAATATCTATTGACCCATAAAGTACAGCTCGTTGCAAAGATTGATCCACTCAAGTACTTACTCAGCAAAGTAGCATTGACAAGCCACTTAGCCAAATGGGTGATGATTCTCAGTGAATTTGACATCGAGTATGTGGACTATAAGGATATCAAGGGTCAGGTTATTGCAGATCATTTAGTCAATGCACCACTCATAGGTGATCATCCTCTCATTTCCAATTTTCCAGATGAAGAGATATTCATGATCACAGTAGCACAACCATGGAAACTATACTTTGATGGTTCATACACTAGGCATGGCTTGGGGGAAGGCATTCTATTTATCACACCTCAAGGTGACAACATCCCGAAGTCTTACAGGCTCACATTCCCATGCACAAACAACATAGCTGAATATGAGGCCTTGATCATAGGACTCAGGCTAGTTGTACAATGGAAATTGAAAGAGTTATGGCGACTCCCAACTGGTCATTCAAAGAGCAACAGATGAATATCAGACAAAGGATGATAAACTCATGCCGTACAAACAAATGGTGGACAAATTAAAAATATCCTTCACTACTATCACCTTTAACCAGATACCTAGAGATCATAATCGAGTTGTTAATGCCATGGCTACCATTGCATCTCTCCTAGAACTTCCACACAATTCAACACGTTACGAGTTCTTGGTAGAACAGCTTTGGATTCCTGCTTATGATATCCCCAGATCTAAGATGATATGTCACCTTATCGGTTCTGAATCCCCATGGTACAGTGAGTTCTACACCTACCTCCGCGATCACACACTTCCTCCTAACCAATCGAATAACCAACGAAAAACCTTCATTCGCCAAACTGCTCAATATACCATTATTGTTGAAACCCTATACGGACGTAGTCTTGGTGGTACTCTCCTTCGATGTTTGGAACAAGATGAGATAACAAAGGCCTTGGAAGAGGTACATGAAGGAATTTGTGGAACTCATGCAAGCGGTCCATCACTAGCCAAGAAACTCATGTGCACTGGATACTATTGGCCATCCATGAAAAAAGACTCCTACTATTTTATCAGAAAATGCAAGAAATGCCAAGTTCATGGAGACCTGATACATGCACCAACATAGGAATTGCAACCAATCACAACACAATGGCCCTTTTGCCAATGGGGACTTGACCTTGTGGGTAAAATCCACCCATCTTCATCCAACAGCCATAAATTTATTATTACCACCACTGAATACTTCACAAAGTGGATCAAAGATGTTCCACTTACCCAAGTCACCAACAAGCAGATCACCTCATTCATCCTTAATTACATCATCTTCCGGTATGGTGTACCCATGTCCATCATCATAGATAACGGTCTTCCTTTCAAAAATCAGGATGTCCGTGAGCTCTGTGAGAAGTTTCACACCCAACACCGCTTTTCCACTCCCTATTACCTACAAGGAAATGGTCAGGTCGAAGCATAACACAAGAACATATTAAGAATCCTCAAGAAGACATTCAATGATGTCGGATGTGATTGGCATGTTCAATTGAATCCAGCACTATAGGCATACCAAACTAGCATTCGAACCCCTACAGGCACAACTCCCTACTCACTGGTCTATGGTGCAAAAGTTATCCTTCCTATTGAGGTTGAGATACCATCTCTATGGGTTTCCTTGCATAATCTCATAGATGATGAAGCATACAGAGTATCACATCTTCAAGACTTAGAGCTACTTGATGAGAAACGACAAGTTGCATACAATCACCTCAAAGCCTATCAGCAGCACATGAGCAAAAGCTATAATCATCGAGTTAGACCTCGCACATTTGAGGTAGGTGATCTTGTTCTAAGAGAGAATCCTCGTAACCAACCAAACAGAGAACATCAGGGAAAGTTTGAATCAAACTGGATGGGTCCATATGTTATCACTGTTGTATTTGGGTCCAAGGCATATCAATTGGCTACTTCAGAAGGAGAACCACTAGCAGATCCGATCAACAGCATGCACCTCAAACAATTTTATACATAAGTTGTACAGAGCATCCGACTCCCATACATATAGGCAAAAACACCAAAAACATTCAGATAAATGTCTTGAAGAAAATAGAAAAAAAAAATTCAAAATAGTAAAGAAAAATCATGCATCCAAATGGTGAACAACCACTCTGGTGGCACCTTGGGTAAGTGCGATGGTGAAAACCTGGCAAACAAGAAACACTTTTAAAGGCTATGGCTCCATTGTCTTTCGGATTTTTTACGATCACATTAATTTCATCCATTCATCCATCCATCCAAACCATGGCTTGTTATTGATCCGCAATTTAGGATAAGTACTTCACGCATCTGGCATCCCGCTTTTTCATAGTCATGTCTAAACTAGGGGCAATGCCCTTAATCTAGTTTGATGGAAGTGGATACTACATTGTTTTGTGATTCACTGAGTTCTTCATTCAAAACTATCTCACAAAATACCAAAAACATTCAAAACAATCATCAAAACACCCAAAACATTGGAAAACTATCTCACAAAATCCAAAAACATTTCCAAAACATCAAAATCAATCAAAAACATGGCAAAACTTTGTACATACGAATTCAAGTAGATACCAAGCAAACATTGTGAAATAATCAAACAATGACCACTTATCCGATCAACCAAACAAACAACATTGACACACCCATTGTCTTAACAAGGATGCATCCTTCCTTACCAAAACAAAGACAAGATGACATTTTCTTTGACAAGAAAATTTTGTTTAAGCTATCAAATACTTGGTTGATTTGTAGGTTATTCATTCATATATATCAGGTTCCTACGCCACTCTAGGATATCCACAGGTGATTAGAGTAGCCGAGATGGTTCCTCCAGCATTGTTTGTATATCTTCTATGAATTATTTCAATAAAGTTATGGGGCATGTACTAATGGTGTCTACGTGGGAAGTTCACTAAGTTACATGATCATATGTAAAATACACTCATAGATCACTACGGCTTGCTGACTACAGCGTATACCTTGACCATATGAGAATGAACAATTATCTAGGGTCCATATTCTTTATTCTTTATCTATGTTGTTTTCTTATAGGTACAATGCTCCCTCTTTGGTTCCTACTACCTTGTCCAAGATTGATACTACCATGCTCAATGATGAAAATAAAAGCACTATGGATCGTCATTCCATCTCATCTATATATATTGCATTCTGTTGCATTCCATCCATGCATACATTCATAAATAGCTGCATATCATTCATACAAAGTAATGACAATGGGTGCATACTCTATTTCACTCTTCTTCCATAGGAATGGTTCATAGGTCTTCCATATCTTCTATCTAACATTGAATCCCCCCCTCACCCTCCCTATCTTGATCATCAACATCATTATAATCCCTTCATCATGTCCCAATCAACTCAATCAAGCCACATTCATCACCATCCATCTCTAAAAGGAGGGACTGTGTTTCCCATCCTTAGTCACCACACAATCTAGCCAGTTACTCTATTTGCATAGGTACATCGACTCACACACACCTAGACTATCAATAGATACTCTGTTCTAGTATCTTCGGTCTCAACAGGTAATTGATTATGGAAAACCTATAATACAACAAGCATTTCTCATAATGACCGAGTCTCAACGGGGCTTCTATGATTCACCACAACCATCCATCACACACACACACACACACACACACACTATCAATTGATCAACCAATCCAACACAAACCAGCAGATAATTACATCAATTGTCTAAAGTCTCAATGAGTATTTTACTTCATATACCTTGACTTCATCGGGCAATTACATCAATTGTCTAAGTCACATCAGGTCACTTTGATTCACTTACTCATACTTTATCCTATCAAAGCGACCAACTGACATCAACTGTCATGCTTTGACTCGATCGGGGCAATTAAACTGATTGCACCAGATTGTCCAACCAATTTTGATCAATTATATAGCATCAATCCAAACCACACACTACATCTACTCTATATCTCTTGCATGACCTAAGGGTACTCGCTAGCTTGTTTTTTCTTCGTATTCACTCCATTTTCTCCCATTATTTCACCATTAGTTCTATTTTATTCTCTTCTACCTCCCCACCAAATTTCAATCTTTTTCGAGAGATCGCCCGATTTTTTAAAATTTTCGGCCCATCTCTCGAGGGGGCATACCACCCATTAAATTAACATTTTATGGGGCATATTTCTTCACACCTTATTTTCTTTCTTTGAAACAATGCGATAAACTGCACTGTCTCAAAGAGGGGCAAATGTAGTCACATAAATCTGTCCGGTTTAATTTAATGAATATTTGCTATTTGTTTGATTAAAAACCCACTAGCCACCAGTTAATTAAATTAATATTTAATTAGTACATCTTCAAACATTCTCCTATTAATTAAATAAATTATTCGATTTATTTTATTAAATTCATTAAACCAAAATTCACAACCAATTAAATGAATAAATCCTATTTATTCAATTTAATCCCCTCTCCTCTTTTAAATAAATTAAATAAAATATTTATTTAAATCATTAAAATCCACCCCACTTGCATTCTCCTAAAAATGCGACTTGCACCTATTTGTTGAAATAAATGAATTTTATTTTAATAAAAGTTCTATTTTCCCTCACCCACCAAATCCAGTTGCAATCCTAACCCCCTTCTAGATTCTTCTAAACCCTTCCTAATTAACCTAATCCATCCCCTAATTATTGTCACATTCCTAAGCAACTTGGAGTCACTTCTCAAAGACTTAAAAGTCTTTGAAAAGCATTAAATGCTTTGTGTGTTCAAAAATTTAACCTCTAAAGTCTTCCAAACCATTAATGGCTCTTACATGACCATTTATAGTTAACCCCTATCTCAACCCTCATGTGACTCATGTGTCTTCTCAAGCATTTATTGCTTTGACTGTGGTTATCCCTTTAACCTTTCCACAAGATTTTATCCATTGGATAAAAGCATTATTCTTTGAATAATGAATTTATTCACTCAACCCAACCTTGACCTTAACTCCCAAGTTAACTCTCAGATCATGTCAAGCGTTTAATGCTTATTCCCTCTCCTCTCAACCCCTCTAATGTTGACACTTGTCATCTTGGGATTGGGTTGAAAACCCTCACATGAATTGAATATCATTCAATCTTGACCCTTGTTGAGATCATTCAATCTCAACCATCCATTGCTCTATTTTTCCTATAAATAGAGCTCATTTCTTCATAATCCAGATCCTAAAAAACTTGTATGCATCTAAGTTATAGAGAATTTTAGAGAGAATTTTAGCATAATTAGTCATATTCACTCTTTTGGTTAAAATTAACAAATAGCATTTAGATAACTCATCTTTATTTGGTTATTAAGCTTGCATTTGCATACTTTTCATAATCATCTACAATCTTGAACCTCCATAAGGCATCCATAGTGCAAAAAGTTGCTGAGAGCTACACTAATTTGGAACTTGGAGAGGAGAGGAACAAGGAAGGAGAAGCTACCAGCATGGTAGACAACATATGGAGAAGTTTAGTTACTTTTTGTAGATTCCTTAAGCTTTCTATTTGTTTAGTAGTGTCTTTCTTGATATGCTTGCTTAGGATAGCATTCAATCTTTGATTTGCTAATACTAATGACTAACTCTTGTCTCTTGTGTTTCCTTGTGTGTGTTTAGGTATCAAACCAGGTTTTTACTAATCCTTCCTTTTTGCAAAGCCTCAACATCTATATAAAATAAGTGTGCACATAATTGGAAACTATAATCATGTACTAGTTCACGACATCCTCAATCATCTTTACCCATTCATCCCATTACATGTTCTAAATTGTATGTACATATAAAAAAAATGAAATACACCTAAATGAATACATAAAACAAGTAGTTATTGACGAGTTGATCACTCATCCAATTACATGTAGACAATTGCATAATATCTAGATAAAATAAGTATGCACATAATTGTAAACTACAATCATCTAATACTCCACAAATTCCTCAATCATACCATTACTTATTTTGTATTGCCATCGGCATACAAAAAAATACCATATGAGCATAATTTGAAACAAAAATCATGTCAAATCCATGTCTTGAAAAGACATTTTTGCAGTTCTAGTCTGACCTGATAAATCAGAAAAAGTCACAAAAAAAGAACATATTTTCATGTCGATGTCACTTCATCCAAGGGGTAAATGAACTTATTCTAACTTCAAGTGGTACCCCTGAGCCTTCCATGTGTGTTGAAGGAATAGAAAAGGTCGCGGGTGGGGAATTTGGTTGACAAATTGAAGGTGGTAGAAAATACCCAAGGCTACCGGTAACCCCTGGAGTGTGAGTTGAAGGAATAATAAAGGTCACAAAAAGGAAATTGGTTGACAAGTTGAAGGTGGTCGAAAGGTGGGGATCATTGTGTTCATCATGTCCTGCATTATGGGATGTCATTTTGGAAATGAAGTCGATGAAGTCGATGGACTATTAAGCATCATCTTTCTTGCCAAAATCATTCTCTTCTCCTTGATGGCCCTTTTCTCTTCCTCTTTTTCCTTTAAAGCCTTCTCTCATTTATGTCATTCCTCCTTCTCCTTCTTCTCTATCTCTTTCAGCCTTTCCTTTTCCTTATGTGATATCTCCTTTTGTTTTCTTTCCAGTTCCTTCTTCTGCTTCGCCAATATGCTTGCTACCTTTTTTCTCTTTGGCCTGCTCTTTCTTTCTTTCTTTGGTCTCCTCCGATTCCATCTTCTTCACCTCTTGAACCATTAATTGTTCCATGAACTCACTAGATATAATCAATTATGAATTATAACTTGAAACCACAACCCATCCTTAACACCTTTCCCTTTCATCTTGTTGATGATGTGAACATGCAGCTATAAAAATATTGACAATCCTATTTCCTTTTGAGAGATGTCCATCTCACTAACTTGGGATAGAAGGCTCCTGTCTTCCTCACTACCAACTTGTGTTGTATCTTATGCGGTGTCTTGCTATGTCAATTTCCTCATGAATTTGGCTATACGATATGCTACAATCGAAATAGTAATGCAACACGTCATCCATGGCAGTTGCGGGTGGTGAAGGGAAAGTGAATGTGGAGTCTTCATGTTCCCCTTCCAAGTCAACTCCTAAATCCATTGCCCCATCAGCCACCAATGTCGGTGCCATTCATTGTGATGGAAGAGAAAGACTATCTTCCACACTGCCAATCACTCTTTCAACGATGTTTTCTGCAACAACTTCACTTGAAACATCAACACCAAATAGGCTTGGTATGTTTTGCACAGCTGAAACATCCTCGCCATTTTGAATGTCGAATTTGTCGTTGGGCTGCATGTCACCCATGAGGGCATTGGGATTGATGGGCCATAGCCCTATCCTTTTGAAGCCTGCTATGATGTTAGAAACTATCAATGCCTTATTCAAAGACTTGTTTCCTATTTCTGCCAGTTCGGCCCTCCTGATCTCCACATTTGGAAACCTTGCCAGCCATGTTGCTCTTTCTTTTTGAAGAATGTTTTGAATGGAGAGAAGAAACTCACATCAAGTGGTCGTAGTCAGTGACAGGTGTTATTCGGCAATGTAAGCACTTGTCTATACCCAACATCCTTGCCCCTTGGATGGTTGTCATTGCAGCATGGATGCCATGGTTGTCAAATATAAGCAAGTGACGGTTAGTGGGAGATACACCCCCTAGAATAGATCGCACAAAGTGGTACAACCAATTAAGGAATAGTTCCTTCATCATCCATGTATGTTTATGTGCTGCCATGCAAGCACCCAGCTCACATTTGGTGATGTAATTATGTAGGTGCTTCTTCCCTTTGAATGAGTAGAAGCCTAGGATGCTTTACCCAAAAGCGTTTACGCAACACAAAACCGTAATCCATTCCTGGCTCTTCGGGATTATGTATGAGACATTGTGACTTCCTCTCCTAGAGAGCACCCTCATAGCACAATTCCTTCCTGCCATAACCCCAGTTTCATCACAGTTCCAAATCCAATGAGGACCATACAAATTTGATGCATAGGCCTTTGACAATGTCTCGTAGAAAGCTGCAACAATAGTATGGTTCAGAGCGAGTGCCCTATCTTTGTCAAGGCCTTTAGTTGTCCGCAAGGTGAGTTCTGGATGTTAGGATTTAAAACTAGCCCACCATGACTTCCTGGGGACACCATCCTTGAAAGGGTTGGGTCTACCCTCACAAATCTGCACCACAACTGCCTTCAAGTTCAGGATCTTGAGGCCATGACCAACTGTTGCCATCTTTTGGCACCACTCAACAATATCTTCTTCCTCTTCAACAATGAAGATGGTTGGGGGACCTTTCTTCGACGTTGTTGTTAGTGCACCCAACCATTTTGTCACTGTTGCAGCTGGGATTCCCCACTTCTTTGACGCTCCCCTGACAAACATGTCATTTTCCTCTACATCATAGATTGCACCCTACATGGCCGAAGCCGACCACAACTTATGTGGCCTTGCAAAATTCCTTCCAATTGAAGGAGCGGAAACGTCCATTATGGTCAGCAAGACAGGTTCTAGTTCTTGATCATCCGGTGATGGGGGTATAGGCTTTGCTTCCGCCACATTAGGAGGTGGGGTCTGTGGCTGAACTAGGATCTTCATACCTCTTTTATGTGATGGCAACATTGTTGATGCTCTCTTCTTTGCACCCTAACCAGTCATCTTATTTTCCTTCCTCATCTGCAGGAACAATAATAAATTTTACATTAGTTGTAATTCCATGAAAAATATACAGATCAATATGAATTGAACAGTATATATGGAAATTTTATGTAATTTAAAATGTAACCTACAAACATATATACAGTACAACATGGGTTACATTGAGATGGAACAAACTAACCAGGTAATGTTGTAAGTCGAAGCCGGGTGGGGAATGATATTAAATTTTATGCTTGACATGGAACCATTGTTTAAGTAAGGAGTGGATGACAATATAGTGTAACATGACAGTAATGCTTGAACAATAGAAGTATGACTCCCTATGTGAAATGATATCTTTTATGGGCATATGTACTGTGTGGAGATGTAATATTAATTGGAAACTTAGATAGAAAGGGTTTAGAGGTACATGCGTCCACTTAGTTAGCCATGGATTCATGGTCAAAACCTTCTAGGTCAACTAGATGTGGTGGTGTAGTTGAAATGGCTTCCTTTCAAAGAATTAGTTGACTGTATAGTCGGCAAGGTAGAGTAGAATGCAACCCAGTTTGTCCACGATGAGGTTGAATGTATACTTTGGTAAAAATCCATGATGGAATATGTTCATTGACTGCTATTTGAAGCATTTGTTGCCATGACAGAGTAGCGGAGATTTGACGAACTTGTGGTCCATAGCTTTCTATAAAAAACCTATTCAGATAGTTGGTTTGTCATGATTCTAGATTCACCTTGAATAATTTAGAATAGAAAGACGATCAGGTGGGAAAGAGATGATCATCACAAGGGTTTGGACAAAGAAAGAGTTGGTCAACAATATGAGAATGCTTCAAAATCCATTCTTGTTATGCATGAATGCGTGGATAAGGGGTTTGAACTAGACATTCAGTGGGTGGAATAGGTGAGTGTGAGAAGGGATCAAAATATTCGTGGAGGTAAGTTGTAATGTCATAATCTGCAACATTTGGAGTGAGGGTTGCAATGACACCTTGAGTTGTTAGTGTGTGATGGGCCTTCAACTAGTTTTCCTTATTGTATTGATAATTTTGAACAATTTGATAGCGTTCATGTCTGTTTGAGACATCCACGCTCAGTTGTGTCCATGTCTAATGTCTGGAATGTATCATCTTGAATTCTTCGTAGTCATCTGCATCATGGTAAACATTACAAATATATATCATGTCACCTGATAGTTCAACACATCTGTATATATCATGTCACCATATAGGATTTGATGCTTATGGAATTTGCATCAACGTTTCGGATCACACCCTATGATCCACCATCAGGATGAAGGAGAGTGTCAACTAAGGCATTTAATTTGTACATCTCTAGGCACTCTACTTCTGCAAGATGATGTCTCACAGAGTGTGATTGGAAACGTTGGTGTAAAAAAGAGACAAACAATCAAATCTAGAAGCGAGGGGTAATGTAATTCACTCATCGCTTGTGGAAATTTAGTAAATTTAAAATCTGTAAATTAAATAAATAAGTAGTTTGTTGTTTGATGTTCAATTGTGTTTGGATGTTTCTGTTTAATTAATTCAAAATCTAATGTTTGCTTTTGTTTCAGGGTCATTTCCTTCGATTCATTGAGGGTTGGTTTTTTCTCATGTAGGGTTTAAAGAATGTTCACTTGTGCATTTGGAATTGCATTTTCATGTTTAAATTGGGCTTTTTAGTATATATTTGTATAGTCACTATAAATACAATTGTCGATTTCATTTCAAATAGTCATTGTCTAAATACGATTCATTTCAAATAGTCAATTTCAAAATTCCTGTATTTACAATTTTTAAATACGATTCAGTGTTGTGTTCAAATTGGCCATGTACAATAAATTGAGTAACTATTTCATGTATGTCCACTTGAGTCAGTGTTGTGTTCGAATTGGCATGAAGTCAGCCATTTGCATGGCTCTATGTTCATTTTCATTTATCTACACTTTTATCTGTGTTCAATTTTGTATTTTTAATTGGCTTCTTTAAAGTTGAATTGGGTGCTACAAAGTTGAGTTTAATGAATTGGGATTATATATTCAAACCTTCAAAAATACATAATTGAGTGTATAAGTATTGCATGTGGAATATATATCTTGGACAGTGTCTATATATATATACACACACTATCAAATATGTATATTTGAGAGCATGTATATGCATATGTATACAATGTCAGACATGTATACGTGGACACCACGAAGATGGGGTTATATATACATGTATATACATGTATATACATATATGTATGTATATGCATATATGTATATATATATAGACATATATACATATACATATATATACATATACATATACATACATATGTATACATATATGTATGTATATGTACATATACATATACATATGTATATGCATATACATATGTATATATATGTATGTATATGTACATCTACATATATATATATATATATGTATATATGTATATGTATATGTATGTATATGTATATGTATATACATGTACATACATATACATATACATACATATATGTATATATATGTATATGCATGTATATACATGTATATACATATATATATATACATACATATATGTATGTATATATATGTATATATATGTATATATACATACATATATGTATATGTATGTATATATATGTATGTATATACATATGTATATATATATGTATATACATATATATATACATATGTATATACATGTCAAATATATTTATATTTGATAGCGTGTATATACATATGTATACTTACGTGGACACCATGAAGATGGGGTGTGCATGTTTTGGGTACTCTTCCCTAGGACAAATAATGTCAAGTGGATATGTCAGGATAGTGAACTATGCATTAATGTAGGGAATGTGAGGTGGTGGATGTGTATTAAAACAACAAAAGCTCATTAATGTAGGGAATATGAGCTAGCGGTTGCTTATTTAGATGGGAAGTGTGCATAATTAAGCCAAAATCTTCGAAGATATTTGGCTTTCCAACATTAGTATAAAGCATTGAAGAGGAAAAAAACAAAACAAATCAACGCATCTATTTATAGAGGTTAAGCAGTGCATTGAGAATATAGTTTATTTTAGTATTTTTTTAGCGAAGGGGGAGGATTTTGCATGTATCGGTAAGCATGGAAGCTACATTCACACTATACACCTCAAGGCAGTAGCTAGCATTTGCTAGTGCAATATCTGATAAGAGATTGAAGCAAGTTTTTAAGTACCAGGATGAAGAATTTATCAAAACATTGAAGGTGTTCCTTATTGACTGTTTCCTGAAAACAGAACACAGGTACCGCACAAATGTTGGCATTGTCAACATGGTTTTGGCATGCGAGTTGGAGATTGGAAAAAATGTTGAAAAGCGTGCATGGTTGTTGCGAGTAATAGTGGGTAAGGAATGGTTAGGCGGCCTGAAGCCTCTGCTCGACAAGGTCATTCCTGGAATTGGGTTTGATTATTTGGTAAGGGAAGGAGTGGAAGTAGAAGTCACGAAACTCTTCCCATTCATTAGATGGAGAGTGGGGCAGGATCGAGAAGCGAGAAGGTCCGAAGCGGGCAAGGGGTGGAAGTTGCTTGAGATATTTCTTCGTGAAAAGGAATCCGGTGCACCTGTTGCAGGTGCGGGTGAGGCAAGTGAGGATGAAGGCGGTGAGGCGGGTGAGGATGAATGCGGCGAGCAGAGGCCTCGGGTGAGATTGGAGTCGGCTGACTTCTGTGAAATGCACAAATGATTATTTGTGGTCTTATGCCGAATCATTTTTGTAATCATTTTGGTAAGTGAGTCATAGTTTGTTAAAAAAACACAATATATTGAACTGTTATACGTAGATTTAAAAGAGGTTTATGGATTGTGAACAAGAAAAATACCTGCAAAACACTTATTATTTGTCAGAATTGTGTGGCTTCTTACACCTCTACAATGTGCTCTTTCTTTGTCTTCTTGCTCTTCACCTCTTGCTTTCACTCGCTGAATGAAATGTGTTGATTTCAAGTGCTTATTTATGTGACAGAAGTTGAATTTGAATTTGAATCGAAGTTTTTAAATTTTTCTACCTACTATGTTGAATTTGAATTTGAATCTCCATATTTCATCATTTATGTTTGAGTTGATTGTTTTTGTTGTTCAATTTGTGTCCTTGCACAAGCATTGTGATGGATGCAGGTGATATGACTGGTAACGGCGCTGAAGTGACCATATTAGCCTGGTTTGAGCTGGATAGATGGGACGGGGGATGCGGAAAGGTGTTGAAAGGGTCCCGTGGTCTAACGTGGACATGGACAAATTATGACCATCACATGACATTTGATTGGCCACGTCAGTGTCCACAGGTGCTCATGTGGCATGGGGTTGTCGTCATGTTGTTTTGCATTACCTCTAAGTCGGCTTATTTAGGCTTAATATGTTATCGTTTTAATGTTTAATGCAAACTTTAATATTTTTATCATGGTCCCTTTACTGGGAATGTGATCTTATTTGACAGGAATTCAAAAACTTTTATTCGAATCAATGTGAGTAGTTTAAATATTTATGTGTGAACATAAAGATTTTTTATTTTTAATGCAAAAGATACACTTTATGGTTAATTCATGTGATTGTTTAATGATATTATTTATTTATTCAATGTTGAACATGTGGTGGGATACACATCGACACATCCTAGGTGGTTAGGCAGACACCTTTGGGCCCCTAACCGCCTAAGACCTATCACATGTTTAGGTCCTCGCACACATAATGGCTCCTCTCCCCTAAGAGCTTTTCCTATGCCCAAATCCTCCAATAGAGAAATATACATGACGTGGACATTTTCTGAATCTGACATGTCATGTCTAATCGCATTTACGCAGACTAGCACAAAGTTTGGTGACATGTTCACATTCTCAAGGCCAGCACCAAAGACCATCAATGGTAGGCTGGTAATTGTGGCAATGTTTATCCAGTACTCATATTGTACTATTAACCATTTTTAATAATTAATTCATAAATAAAGATTGGTTAAAATTTAATTATTAATTAATTAACAAACATTGTCAATGGTACAATATGGATGTTGTATAGACAGAGGTGGCAATTGTGGGGTTTGTTTCAATATGGGTGTTGTATAGACAGAGGTGGTAATTGTGGGGTTTGTTTTAGCGGTTGCAGTTGAGTTAGCCAGCGGAGAAGATCTGGTGACTCAGCTGAGCAGTGGAGGGATGACGTGGTTTGTTTATAGCACAGTAATGTTGTCGGTTGCGTCTTCGGTGCCCATGTTTAATGGAATCTTAGTGGAGAGAAAATCACAGGCAATATTTTCATCCTCAGCGGAGATGTTTGAACGGGCGTTTGGCCATGATTGGCCTGGTGGCATTGGCCGTGACAGAATATGTTAAGGGTGGTCCTCTTGTATAATTACTTCTACGGTTTCAAGAGTCCACGCGTACATAATAAAAGTCTACAAATGAAAATGCCCAAGTTTAAAATATTGATCACTATGGTAAGTGAGCATGCCAAGATAGAAAAAAAGTATGACGTGGATCGATCCCAATGAGAATGGCTTGCTAAAAAAATAAACCTTGAAACCATAGTAAAAAAAGAGAGGCGAGGGAATAAAGAAAGAAGGAAAACAACAAAATGCCAAAAGAAAGAAATGAAACAACAAAAAAGAAGGATGGCACCCATTTTAATTGATTAAAATGGGCCAAGGGTCTAAGACACAACACATGGGTTAGCATAAGGTAATTGCAACAAGTTGTATCAAGAGTTAGGATTTTTTCATTTTAAGGCAAGTGAAATAAGGTTTTAATAACATAATTCAACAATTAATGGGTGCTCGATGTACAAGAGACATGTAACTAAAAAATATATGTGAAGACTTGCCAATAGATAGCAAGTTTTATGACACCAGTTTCTACCCAACACAACATGATACATGGTGGGTTAAGACAAGATTTGTGCAAACTATCATATCATAGTGTATGCATATTAGTTAAGATTACATATTAGAACCACAAATGTAATTTTTCGTGATGAAAGATTGGATTAACCCAAGGATGCTCTTGCATGATGAACTTGATCCTTGCCCTTTCAATATTTAAATTGAAATTCTAACTAATCACCACTCTTTTTTTTTAAATTCGAAACTAAGTAAGTACAAATATAAAACTTTTTGTTGCATGCTAGTGTTTAAGGGTATTCATTTACATCCTCAAGCATCTCCCAATTCTCTCTCCTTCTATAAGCACTCATGGTGTAATGCCCCGTCAGGAACCCTAAAGGAAAACATCATAATCTATGCAACTAAGGGTGAAATAATTTATTTTATTTTATTTTTTGATTAAGTGCATGAATTAAACCTTAGAACATCTAATAACATAGCGGAAGTCTAACACCTAAATTTCCTAAGGGTTACCAACGAATATTACTTCGTAAATTAAATATTTAAGATAAAATTTCCACAATGAAAGAATTTAAAATACTTCAAGCAATCATATATTATATACAAAAGAATTAAGAAATTGAAATAGCATACATTACAATGTTTCTTTGCTTTCAATATTCGAAAATACATGTTTTCAAAAAAAAAATTACATCATGAGCTAAAATGTCACAAAATGAAAGTTACATAAAGTTTCTTTTCAAAACCTCTAGTTTTCAATTGAATAATGGTTAGGAACAAGAGCTGGTACATGAATCACGAACCAAGAACATCAGCGAAGTCCTTCCTCGCCTGAAGATACGTTCCAGTACATCCGATGGGAAGTGACACTACCACCTGACCATGTGATTCCGAAAGGGAACCACCCTACCATGCTGGAGATAGTAGATAACCCTCAAGCAAGCAAAATGAAACAAAAACGAAAGGACTACAAGACTCCACTTACAATCATGTGACCCAACTCACAAAACACTAGTGACTCTAAGGAGAAAGTGTCATCGCATGTCTTATGGTGGATACCATGGTACAGCCTCCATAGGTCCCGGCCCCCATCCTGGGTTATCCTGGTAACCTCTCCTGAACCTCCGATTCCAACTAAGACTCATGCGGACCTTACCAATCCTCTCACAAAGACAAGGTGGTAAGTTTGCCATTCCAGGCCTTCTCGCTACATAATGAGTCTTGTACTAGCACTCACCTATGTGCGAGGCACATTATTTTATTTAACTTTTATTCTACCCTTCCCTAGTCATTTATTAGATTTTCACTTTCTTAACCAACTTCCAACGGGTTATCCTGTCACCACTTCGAGCACGGCCCCCGCTTGAAAGCCACTCTCTCTCTTAGGACACTACGGGTTAGTTCTATCTAAAGAACTCTATGGTGACATAGACAGCCATATCCAATTTTGACCTACCTCAGATGAAAGATACATAATTACTAACCTAAGGTTGACCATTACGAACAACTCATAGTGGCTCATTTCCTTAAGGTTATACATCTAAATAATTGGCCGAAACACAGTACACAAGACATACTGACAACATGACTTAATGTACTTAGTTGCGACCACCATATAAACAAGGTAATCTTACGTACCAACACCTATCACAAAATTAACTTGCAATACGAATATACGTTGTCAAGACACGAAGAACAATTTGGTCGGTATAACACATAATTTTACACTTATTAACATGTTTTTTTTTTTAAGAGTTCAATTACTCTTGTTAACTACTATGGGTACGCAACCTTAATAATTTCCACTTATACCATAGACTAAGATTAAAATAGATATATTTATTTCATCAAGGAAGTCTTACATAATACATTTCTCCATAGAATAATGTCTTTATTTTTATTTTTATTTTTATTTTTTTTTACACTAGAGTGTTACATCATTCTTCCGAAAAAAATGGAGAAGTGCACTCGTCAGACTCTACATGATCTAAAGGAGTATATCCTTTAGATTTGCTTTCACTCAGGGGAAAGTACCCCACAGACTCATTATCACTTAAGGGGGTATACCCCTCCGACAAGTCAGAACTTATAACTATTGGCTTTTCTTGCAAGCACTCTAGCTTGGGTTCTTTTCCTTTTCCAACAGTAACTTCTTTAGTTGGACTCTGAGTAGGACCTTTTTCTATCTCTTTGCTCTCTTTAGGAGCTAGGTTCTCTTCAGGAGGGTTGTCATCCACAACAGGCTTGACAGGTGTCAAAGAATCTTTCTTGACTTTCAAGTAGTGAGCATAACCTACTACGGATTTGCGAGCTGTCTGTTTGACTCGTACCATCTCTATAACGTATCAATAGTAAACTATTACTTCCCAGACTCTCCTAGAGCTACGTCTAATAAATCTTAATAACTAGGTTTTGAACGCAACCATACATTTCTTCCATATAATAACAAGTGTGCAATTTGAACTTAAACACTAATCCACTTCTATAGTCATAACGTAATCACAACTTCTATTATATGATTTTATTTAACAATCCCTAATGATAAATAAAACATAACCAAAACTATTTCATAAGCAAGACAATAAACATGACATATAACAGAGATTGTAAATATTAATGATCGTAAACTAAGAAATTCCTGACCTATTGAAATGTTGATCAATATGCAAGAACTTAACGCCCTTTCACCGATAAATGCACCTTGCTTGCGATCCTTTTCACCAATACTTTCCAACTCTATCAAAGAAAACAACTCTCTTGATACTATCAAACAATATCCTTTCTAACTCTATTCTTCTTTCTACAATCCACCGTCCTTCCTTGGATGCCAAAAATTACTTCTCCCTTCCCTCTCTACTCCCACCCCTATTTATACTAAAAAAACACCCATCGCTTCTCCTAAATCTAGGGCTTAGTAATAGTTATTAACTAAAAGTCTTTTACCTCCAACTCTTCTTGTTCCTCCACGTAAGGAGTCCATCTCCAGTTAACTATAGTTTTTTGTGCTCCTTGATTGTGGTTATAGCAATTATCGGCTGGGTGGAGAGATCGGTACATTACATCAAACACTTATGTGTTTGCATTCAGCGAATTGTGTGTTTAATCTGCCAGGTCTTGAGGCAAATAAGGTTTATGTTTCAGTCTTCACCTTACGTGCCAGTCTATTCCCCTCCTCAATCGGCCAATCTGCAGTTAGATGCAATGAACTGCAGCTCGTGGAAGAGTTTGGATGGGGAGAAGTGGTTGTTTATCGCTTTGAACAGCGAGAGGGGTGAGAGGTGTCATTGCCTGCTGACTGCAGTGTTAATGGAGGAAACCTCTCATTGCCTACTGACTGCAGTGTTAGTGGAGGAAGAAGGAGTACGTGGTTTATGAAGGCGGAGGGTAGTCGGTGGTAATACCGACCCCTCCCTATATTAAGGGGGGTGGTCGATATTACCATTGACCACCGTTGATCTAAAACTAACTATAACCCCCGCCACCTCCTATAAAATCAAGTTTGTTTTATTTGTTTTAATATAATTTCATTATTATATTTTAATAATTAATTAATAACTTTCATTTTAATATTTAAACATTAATCTTCATAGCAAATTTTACATTTAAATATATAAATACATACTTTGATTTCAAATGCTTATAACTAATGACTTTTTTTTTCATATAGATTTATATTCGAACAATTGAATTATATATATGTAAAACTCGTTTGAAAAGCTTATTAAATATAATATATTTATAATTCTAACTTTATACATGCCTAATCCAAAAACACAATAATCTGATGGGCGATATCAACTACTGATAATACGATCACCTTATCTTAACTCCAATAACTACTTATAAGTGACTATTGCCCTCCGTGTATATAATGTCCTTACATATATTCAAACGATTGAATTGCAACTATCGAGCTAACAAGCTGATAAAATTCATATCAACTCATACCAAGATATTAACTCATCCTTTATAAACAATATTAAGTCACTAGATCACTTGATTCTTTTTTTCTCCAATTACCAAAACTACTCTTTACTCTTATAGATGTAATAAACGTAACAATTACCAATGACATACAAAAATTGGGAACACTAGACACACAAACTGAGCAAGCATCATGCGACTTTTATAAAGATCAAACAATAAAATATGAAGACCAAACCAATTGACAGAACGACTACCTGAAGGCACTCACCCGAGTGTAACTAACTAAAAATAGGGTCAACTACTATCTCCTTCACTTCCATCAGAAAATATAAGGCACGCTCAGACCTGTGTAGCCAGGTGGAGATGATGCCCCGTACCTACCCGGTACTTGTACCTGCAACATCCTGCATCACCGACCACACATGCATATATATATATATAGAAATTTCAACATACACACTGATGAAGGAGAATCGCGACGTTCCCTGTCTCACCAAGATGAGTGAAGGAAAATCGTCCCCATGCATCCCATACACTCGCAGATACACAACACACAGTGCATAGATGAAGTAAAGCATCAGTACATAGCAATGAACCATATAAAGCCATAAAACATAAGTACATAAATACTGCAAATAAATTATACATCTCATAATCAGATAAAACATGGAACAATGTTATATAATTCTGAATAACAAATGATAATGTATCCACTGAGAATAACAAGAACAAAATATCAGTTCAAACAAGTAAGGGTACTACATTCTCCCCCCCAAGACTAGGCTTACTCCTGGAAGCCTAAAACAAATATGAATATAACTCTCTCATCTTCACTGCATCCTCCCAAGTTTCCAAGGTCTCATCATTTGGGTCCCATAGGACCCTTACCTGGTCAATGGTGCGACCCCTGAGGATCAAATCCCGACGCTGAAGAATGCGCACGGGTTCCATGGAAAGCTGCCCGTCCTCGACCTGCAAAGAGTTCCAATCAAGAACATGTGTCACATCAGGGTGATAAGTTCGAAGAACTGAAACATGAAAGACATCGTGGATGCGGGATAGACTCGGTGGCAAGGCAAGGCAGTAAGCAACAGGACCTATCCTCTCAAGAATCTCAAAAGGGCCCACAAACTGAGGTGCCAACTTAGAACCCTTCCCATAATGGATCGGACTCTTCCATGGACGCACTCTCAGAAACACACGGTTGCCAACAGAAAATTGACGATCTATCCTATGAGCATCTGCATACTTCTTCTGCCTATCCTGTGCAGCTACCAAATGCTCTCGAATTCGCCCAACCTACTGCTCCATCTCCCGAAGAATATCCAGACCTATAAGCACCCTATCCTCTAACCAATCCCAACTCAAAGGAGTACGGCAAGGATGACCATATAATGCCTGAAAGGGGGACATACCTATGGAGCTATGATATCCATTGTTATATGCAAACTCTACAAGGTAGATATAATCCTCCCAACGCGACTGGTGGTCCATAACATACATGCGAAGCATGTCCTCCAAAACCTGATTCACTCTCTCTATCTGACCATCCGTCTCTGGGTGATAGGCTGAACTAAAGTTCAACTGAGTTCCCAAAGCATGCTGAAGTGAGGTCCACAAAGCTGAGGTAAAGACAGGATCTCTATCAAAGATGATCCGCCTCGGAACCCCATGCAGTTTCACTACTTCTTCCAAGAAGACTCGTGCCACCACTGCTGTTGTATAGGAAGCTCGAATAGGAACAAAATGAGCAATCTTAGTCAGCCTATCAACTATGACCATGATGGCATCATGCCGACACGAAGAGATAGGCAACCCAACAATGAAATCCATGGAAATGATATCCCATTTCCAATCCGGTATCAAATTAGGTTGAAGAAGCCCTGCCGGGTGCTGATGCTCTGCCTTCACCCGCTGACATTCTAAACACTTTGACACGAAATCAGCAATATCACGTTTCATGCCTTCCCAATGATAAATTTGTCTAAGATCTGCGTGCATCTTCTTGACACCTGGATGTGCCGAATAAGGTGCACGATGGGCCTCAGTCATGATCAAGATGCAAAGACCCTCTAAAGAAGGTACATAGATCTGCCCATGATGACGAAGAAGTCCATCTGCCTCAAGATTATATCCAGAATATCTTCCCTCTAAAGGCCTTCCGGACTCTATCATGGTTCTAACATCTTGATACCAAGTATCCTGAGGGAGAACTCTGAGAATCCTCTCTCTCAAGTCAACTCCAAGGGACAATACCGAAACTTCATGTCGCCTACAACTCAAAGCATCTACCACCACGTTCTCTTTCCCCTGAATGTATCGAACATCAAAATCATACTCGCAGAGAAATTCCATCCATCTCCATTGTCGAGCATTCAAATTTGGTTGTGTGAAAATATACTGTAGACTACGGTGATCACTATGCAGTTCAAAATGACGCCCTAACAAGAAATGACGCCATCTAACCAAAGCATGAACTACAGCTGCCAACTCCAAATCGTGAACTGGATAGTTCAACTCGTGGTTCTTGATTTTGTGAGACTCATAAGCAACCACTCGTCCATCTTGCATAAGAACTGCACCTATACCTTCCAAAGAGGCATCTGTGCATACTATAAAATCTCTAGATGGATCAGGAACTGCCAAAATCAGAGCACTGACAAGGAGTTCCTTCAAGGTACGAAAAGTTGACTCACATTGTTCTGACCAAACAAAATTCTTCCCTTTCCGCTATAGAGAAGTGATCGGGTGACCTATCCGGGAAAAGCCTTGAACAAATCAATGGTAGTATCCGGCCAAACCCATAAAACTCCGAACTTCAGAAACGCTAGTTGGCACTGGCCAATCAACAATGGCTTGGATCTTTGAAGGATCCACGGATACACCTTCCCCTGAAACTATATGACCAAGATAGTTTACCTCTGATTGAAAAAAATCACACTTTGCCAAATTAGCATAAAGTTGGTTTTCCCTCAAGCACTTCATTACCTGTCGTAAGTGACCTTCATGTTCTTCCATAGTTCTAGAATAAATTAATATGTCATCTAAGAACACAAGGACAAAATGATCAAGGTAGGTGCGAAAAACCCCATTCATGAGGCTCATGAAAACTGAAGGCGCATTCGTCAACCCAAATGGTACTACTGTGAACTCATAGTGACCATAACGAGTGCAAAATGTTGTCTTATGAATATCTACATCCTGGATACGCAACTGGTGATATCCAGATTTCAGGTCAATCTTAGAGAATATGTTGGCTCCCTTTACCTGATCAAAAAGATCATCAATACGAGGCAAAGGATATCGATTCCAGATGGTTACCTTATTCAGCTGTCGGTAATCAATGCATAACCGAAGAGAACCATCCTTCTTCTTAACAAAGATAACAGGCGCACCCCAAGGAGAAACACTCGGACGAATAAATCCCTTGGCTAACAATTCTTCTAGTTGTAACTTCAATTCACTCAACTCCTGAGTGGTCATCCGATATGGAGCTCTCGCAATAGGTTCTGCACCAGGAACCAAATCAATGTGAAAGTCTATGTCTCTCTTTGGAGGCATACCAGGAATATCCAATGGGAATACATCAGCATACTCTTGAAGAATAGGGTGACTATCAAGAGCGATTTCTCGACTCTTTAACTCATCCATGTCCTCAAGAGTAACTGCAAAAAGCTGACACCCTCTACGCATGCACCGCTTAAGTTGCATAGCAGAGATCATACGTAAGGATATTGGTCTCTGAACTCCAACAATTTTCACTTCCTTGCCAAGGTCATCTAAACACTCCACTGTCTTCTTGTGACAATCTACGTGAGCATCATGAGAAGATAGCCAATCCATTCCCAACACAACTCCATAAGAACCCAAAGGAATGACTCGAAGGTCAACTGAAGTAACTATGGTTCCTAGATTCAACTCACAACTGGGAATAAAGGCATCTACAGAAACACGGACACCTATAGCCAACTCTACTTGCCACCTATTCATCTCCTTAGCAGACGTGAGTCCACACCGCTCCACAATAGACGAAGAAATTAAAGAATCTGAAGCACCGGAATCAAAAAGTACAGAGATAGGGATTCCATGCAACATACATGTTGCTTCTATAACTGTACCTTGATGATCAGCTTGGTGGTTATCCACTGCTGCGAACACTTTGTGAGATCTGCCTGCATCTCCCACTGTAGGCTCTGACGCTGCCGGTCGTTGACTACCTGTGTCGTGGAAACGCTAAGGACACTACGCAGCTCTGTGACCATACTGCCCACAAGAGAAGCAAGCTCCTCTATTACTTGTTGGACCACTGGATTGCTGATAATTTCCCTGGCTAGGAGCATGAGATGCACTTTGCGAGAATTCCCCTGTAGGGCCCTGTCTGCTCCTCTACCAATTTCTATTTTTCTTAAATTGAGCATTGCCAACCTTCTGGCTTTGGAACTGTTTTGGTTTTGACGATTGTTGCTGCTATGGTCCACCCTTAGCAGGTGCCTGAGGAGTCGTAAATGGTGCAGCTGACTGAAACTGATTACCACGAGCTCTATTCCCACTGGAAGGAGCACTCCCTATCTGCACACCTGTTTGCCCACCAAGAGCATGGCTAAGGTTTAGCTCTACCAATCGGGCCTTTGCCACAGCTGTCTCCACTGAAGTTGGCTCAAACACCCTAACACCTCCACTAATGCGATCATTCAAGCCCCTCAAGAAATGTTGTACAAGCATAGCCTCATTATTACCAATTCCAGCATACTGCTTGAGCTCATAGAATCTGTGCTCATACTGGTCTACCGTCATACCATACTGTCGCAGTGCATGGAACTCATCTGCCCGAGTCTATTTCCACTGGGGCGAGAGAAACCGTGCCCTGAATCTCTCCAGAAACAGCTCCCATGTCACAGTGTTAATGCACACACCGATCATTTCCTCCTCCAGTCTCCACCAGATTGACGCAAAGTTTTCGAGATGCATAATAGCACATATTGCCTTGGTGTTGCTACTATATGGGAACATAGCAAAACACCTATCCAGACCGATAAGACAAGTCTCTGCCTCTAGACCGGTACCCATACCATTAAAGAAAGGAGGGTTGGACCTCATCAAGTCCTTTATGTGACCCAAAGAAACTGGATCTTCATTGTTTGCAATCCCTCTCCTTCTGGGTGATCTTTCCCTCTCTCTCTCTTTTGGCATTGGCTGAACAACCTCAGGCCTAGGGCCTAACCTAGCAAGAACCTCCTGAAACATTTGTCTCAGCTCTTCCCTTTTGGGAACCTGTTCTTCTGCACGAGGTAAGTCCTGATGAACAGACTGTTCTGGCTCAGCACTAACATGAGTAGGTGGTGGTGAAGGACTATGATGATCAGAACCACGGCCTCGTCCTCCACCTCTTCCTCTACCTCTGCCTCTATTGTGACCACCCATACGGCCACCTCCCCTAGCTCTCCTAGCCATGACCGAGTACTACAAAAGAGAAAAGATGCAGATTTATGACAAGGATAAACAAGGAAAACACAAATGTTAAGACCTAAAATAAAAAATCAAGTTGAATAGACACACTACAAACCCAGAGTACCCAGTGTTGTAACTTGGCTCGGATACCAAATGTAATGCCCCGTCAGGAACCCTAAAGGAAAACATCATAATCTATGCAACTAAGGGTGAAATAATATTTTTTTTATTTTATTTTATTAAGTGCATGAATTAAACCTTAGAACATCTAATAACATAGTGGAAGTCTAACACCTGAATTTCCTAAGGGTTACCAACGAATATTACTTCGTAAATTAAATATTTAAGATAAAATTTCCACAATGAAAGAATTTAAAATACTTCAAGCAATCATATATTATATACAAAAGAATTAAGAAATTGAAATAGCATACATTACAATGTTTCTTTGCTTTCAATATTCGAAAATACATGTTTTCAAAAAAAAAATTACATCATGAGCTAAAATGTTACAAAATGAAAGTTACATAAAGTTTCTTTTCAAAACCTCTAGTTTTCAATTGAATAATGGTTAGGAACAAGAGCTGGTACATGAATCACGAACAAAGAACGTCAGTGAAGTCCTTCCTCACCTGAAGATATGTTCTAGTACATCCGATGGGAAGTGACACTACCACCCGACCATGTGATTCCGAAAGGGAACCACCCCACCATGCTGGAGATAGTAGATAACCCTCAAGCAAGCAAAATGAAACAAGAACGAAAGGACTACAAGACTCCACTTACAATCATGTGACCCAACTCACAAAACACTAGTGACTCTAAGGACAAAGTGTCATCGCATGTCTTATGGTGGATACCATGGTACAGCCTCCATAGGTCCCGGCCCCCATCCTGGGTTATCCTGGTAACCTCTCCCGAACCTCTGATTCCAACTAAGACTCATGCGGACCTTACCAATCCTCTCACGAAGACAAGGTGGTAAGTTTGCCATTCCAGGCCTTCTCGCTACATTATGAGTCCTGTACTAGCACTCACCTATGTGCGAGGCATATTATTTTATTTAACTTTCATTCTACCCTTCCCTAGTCATTTATTAGATTTTCACTTTCTTAACCAACTTCCAACGGGTTATCCTGTCACCACTTCAAGCATGGCCCCCACTTGAAAGCCACTCTCTCTCTTAGGACACTACGGGTTAGTTCTATCTATAGAACTCTACGGTGACATAGACAGCCATACCCAATTTTGACCTACCTCAGATGAAAGATACATAATTACTAACCTAAGGTTGACCATTACGAACAACTCATAGTGGCTCATTTCCTTAAGGTTATACATCTAAATAACTGCCTGAAACACAGTACACAAGACATACTGACAACATGACTTAATGTACTTAGTTGCGACCACCATATAAACAAGGTAATCTTACGTACCAACACCTATCACAAAATTAACTTGCAATACGAATATACGTTGTCAAGACATGAAGAACAATTTGGTCGGTATAACACAGAATTTTACACTTATTAACATGTTTTTTTTTTTTAAGAGTTCAATTACTCTTGTTAACTACTATGGGTACGCAACCTTAATAATTTCCACTTATACCATAGACTAAGATTAAAATAGATATATTTATTTCATCAAGGAAGTCTTACATAATACATTTCTCCATAGAATAATGTCTTTATTTTTATTTTTATTTTATTTTATTTTTACACTAGAGTGTTACATCAATCTTCCGGAAAAAATGGAGAAGTGCACTCGTCAGACTCTACATGATCTAAAGGAGTATATCCTTTAGATTTTCTTTCACTCAGGGGAAAGTACCCCACAGACTCATTATCACTTAAGGGGGTATACCCCTCCAATGAGTCAGAACTTATAACTATCGGCTTTTCTGGCGAGCACTCTAGCTTGGGTTCTTTTCGTTTTCCAACAGTAACTTCTTTAGCTGGACTCTGAGTAGGACCTTTTTCTATCTCTTTTATCTCTTCAGGAGTTGGGTTCTCTTCAGGAGGGTTGTCATCCACAACAAGCTTGACAGGTGTCAAAGAATCTTTCTTGACTTTGAAGTAGTGAGCATAACCTGCTACGGATTTGCGAGCTGTCTGTTTGACTCGTACCATCTCCGTAACGTATCAATAGTAAACTATTACTTCCCAGACTCTCCTAGAGCTATGTCTAATAAATCTTAATAACTAGGTTTTGACCGCAACCATACATTTCTTCCATATAATAACAAGTGTGCAATTTGAACTTAAACACTAATCCACTTCTATAGTCATAACGTAATCACAACTTCTATTATATGATTTTATTTAACAATCCCTAATGATAAATAAAACATAACCATAACTATTTCATAAGCAAGACAATAAACATGACATATAACAGAGATTGTAAATATTAATGATCGTAAACTAAGAAATTCCTGACCTATTGAAATGTTGATCAATATGCAACACCTTAATGCCCTTTCACCAATAAATGCACCTTGCTTGCGATCCTTTTCACCAATACTTTCCAACTCTATCAAAGAAAACAACTCTCTTGATACTATCAAACAATATCTTTTCTAACTCTATTCTTCTTTCTACAATCCACCGTCCTTCCTTGGATGCCAAAAATGACTTCTCCCTTCCCTCTCTACTCCCACCCCTATTTATACTAAAAAAACACCCATCGCTTCTCCTAATTCTGGGGCTTAGTAATAGTTATTAACTAAAAGTCTTTTACCTCCAACTCTTCTTGTTCCTCCACGTAAGGAGTCCATCTCCAGTTAACTATAGTTCTTTGCGCTCCTTGATCGTGGTTATAGTAATTATCGGCTGGGTGGAGAGATCGGTACATTACATCAAACACTTATGTGTTTGCATTTAGCGAATTGTGTGTTTAATTTGCCAGGTCTTGAGTCAACTAAGGTTTATGTTTCAGTCTTCACCTTACTTGCCAGTCTATTCCCCTCCTCAATCGGCCAATCTGCAATTAGATGCAATGAACTGCAGCTCGTGGAAGAGTTTGGACGTGGAGAAGTGGTTGTTTATCGCTTTGAACATCGAGAGGGGCGAGAGGTGTCATTGCCCGCTGACTGGAGAGTTAATGGAGGAAACCTCTCATTGCCCGCTGACTGCAGTGTTAGTGGAGGAAGAAGGAGTATGTGGTTTATGAAGGAGGAGGGTAGTCGGTGGTAATACCGACCCCTCCCTATATTAAGGGGGGTGGTCGATATTACCATCGACCACCGTTGACCTAAAACTAACTATAACCCCCGCCACCTCCTATAAAATCAAGTTTGTTTTATTTGTTTTAATATAATTTCATTATTATATTTTAATAATTAATTAATAACTTTCATTTTAATATTTAAACATTAATCTTCATAGCAAATTTTACGTTTAAATATATAAATACATACTTTGATTTCAAATGCTTATAATTAATGACTTTTTTTTTCATATAGATTTATATTCGAACAATCGAATTATATATATATATATATATATATATATATATATATATATATATATATATATATATATATATATATAACTCGTTTGAAAAGCTTATTAAATATAATATATTTATAATTCTTACTTTATACATGCCTAATCCAAAAACACAATAATCCGGTGGGCGATATCAACTACTAATAATACGATCACCTTATCTTAACTCCAATAACTACTTATAAGTGACTATTGCTCTCCGTGTATATAATGTCCTTACATATATTCAAATGATCGAATTGCAACTATCGAGCTAACAAGCTGATAAAATTCATATCAACTCATACCAAGATATTAACTCGTCCTTTATAAACAATATTAAGTCACTAGATCACTTGATTCTTTTTTTCTCCAATTACCAAAACTACTCTTTACTCTTATAGACGTAATAAACGTAACAATTACCAATGACATACAAAAATTGGGAACACTAGACATGCAAACTGAGCAAGCATCATGTGACTTTTATTAAGATCAAACAATAAAATATGAAGACAAAACCAATTGACAGAACAACTACTTGAAGGCACTCACCCGAGTGTAACTGACTAAAAATATGGTCAACTACTATCTCCTTCACTTCCATTGGAAAATATAAGGCACGCTCAGACCTGTGTAGCCAGGTGGAGACGATACCCCGTACCTACCCGGTACTTGTACCTGCAACATCCTGCATCACCGACCACACATGCATATATATATATAGAAATTTCAACATACACACCGATGAAGGAAAATCATCCCCATGCATCCCATACACTCACAGATACACAACACACAGTGCATAGATGAAGTAAAGCGTCAGTACATAGCAATGAACCATATAATGCCATAAAACATAAGTACATAAATACTACAAATAAATTATATATCTCATAATCAGATAAAACATGGAACAATGTTATATAATTATGAATAACAAATGATAATGTATCCACTGAGAATAACAAGAACAAAATATCAGTTCAAACGAGTAAGGGTACTACACATGGAGTAGTTAGTAGAGAAATAATTCAATTTGATACATTATGAACGGTAATGTATCTAGATACATTGATCTAAACTAGTTTTCCTACCATCTTTTATCTTTCAATGACATTTGTAGGGTTAATCTTGCTAAACATGTTCCCTTATAGCATAAAGATAATTCTTCCAAAGTGCTTATAAATACTACTAGTCTTTATATATAAGAAAGGAATATAATAGATATATATCATTGAAGTAAGCAACAAAGTATATGTGCACCTAAGTATGCTCAAATATACAATCATAAAACAAACCCATATCCATGAAGTCGACCAAAGATAAGAGTAAGGATTCAACATAGAATCCAAAGTTTTTTTACTAACAAAAAGGTAGCCTTTACCGATAGTAGTGAAGTTCAAAATCTTCATTAAATTATATTTATAATTTAGGTGTAGAGCTAAGTACCCTTATTTATTGCATTAAATTTCCGTAGTTTAGAATTTAACTTTAGAATACATTAACTGATACCTACTCATTTTATTAATCTAGATTAATGTATGTTTATGTGTAAGTATTCACTTCAGAAGAATTTTTTTCTTTATATTTTTAATAACTAATTGTAACTCTTTTAAAATATTGATTGTTTTAAATTCAAAGTCTCACGCCGGTTTTCTCATACCGGCTAATTTCTCAGCGTTACCTCCTGTTTTCACATGAAGAGGGTGCATATTCAAAAGCGTTTTAGGTAAAATTTGTTAACAATTTGCCTATGCTATGGAAAAGATAATAAACCAGGCAAAGACGAAGGGAAATGTAAATGGCAAAATGGTACCGTTTGTTGAACTTCTACGATTTAACGTGAAGAAGCAAGTTGAAATGCTCTAAACCACTATTTGAGGAAGATTTTCTTTTCTATTTAATGTGAATAGATTGAAAGAGCAATTGTAGGGAGATTAGTTTTAGCTCATCTCATTCCTAAAAATCCAGTTGTGGTATGGTTTCGTAAGGTTTTCCTCCAAACTCTGCCCATTATTTTAATGCCATCGTTGACAGCATTTCTGCAGAATCTTGAGGTAACTGACTTGGCATGGTTTCAGCATGTTTAATGTTTTAGAATCTATAGGCGATCAGATCATATTTTTTGTTTCTATTTCAGCACTTGTATAAAAAAATTTCATGTTGGAAACAAAATGGAACTTCAAAACAAGATATCTCTATTTTTTCATCCCTTTCATTTGGGTGGCGATAAATTTCTTTAAAAATGTGAGAGTAGAAGGCATAGGGTTGAAGGCCTTGGTAGATGCTTCTTGTGCAAGCAGAAGCAAAAACTCTAGATAATTAAATATTGCATAACAAGTTAGATTCAGAGAAATATTGAAGAAAAGAAATGAACATCAAAACAATACACAAGACATGAATTTACATGGTAAAAACTTGAGAAAATGTCAAGAAAACATCCACAAGACAAGGTATCGGTATTCTTAATGCTCAAGAGAAAATAATTACAAACTTCACAGCTATTACTCTCTTGCAATCTGAATTTGCAAAACACAACAACAATTACATACATTTGCCTTCATAGGCAACATAGATATATATAGAAATTCTTCTAAATACAACTACCACCAACATACAAATATCCTGCTCAACTCCTTAAAAGAAAACAGGAACTTTCTCACAAACAAGAACTCCTTAAAATAAAGTAATAATTTTCTCACAAAGAAGAAGTGTTATTTTGAAGGTGAGAAGAAATTAGAAATTTCTCATTTCTAGTATTTCATGTTTCTAATTGTTGTCACTATCTAACAATCTCCACTTTGACAACAATTTACCCAATACCTGCCCAAAACCACTATTAACCCTTTTGCAAGCCAAGAGAAGCCACTGTCCACTTCAGCTTCTCTACGAGTACTAGTTTAGTAAACATTTCTACACAATTTCTAGGTGTATGAACTTTCTCAATGATTACTCCACCTCCATCAATAACCTGTCTTACAAAATGGTACTTCATTTCAATATGCTTGGTTCTACTGTGATAAGATGGATTTTTAGCCAAATGAATAGAACTTTAACTATCACAGAATACAATCAGTTTGTCTTGCACTTTTCCAAACTCACCCAAAAAAACCTTCAACCAAATTGCCTCTTCACATGCATGTGAAACACCCATATACTCTGCCTAAGTTGTGGATCAAGCAACTTTTTCATGAAGCTAACAAATAGCTTCACTTGCAAGAGTAAAGACATAATCTGATGTTGATCTCATTTTGTCCAAATCACCTAAGAAATCAAATTCAACATAACCACACACTGAACTATTGCAACCATCATAGGTGATACAATAATCACTTGTGGCTCTAAGATACCGAAGAACCCATTTCACTACTACCCAATACTCTTTACCTGGATTTATCATGTATCTATTGACAACACCAATTGCATGTGAAATATTTAGTCTTGTGCATACCATCGCATACATTAAACTGCATATTGCATTAGCATACGATACACGAGACATATAATCATTTTCTTCCTTAGTACTAGGACATAAACTTGAATAACTTAGCTTAAATTGGGAATCCAAAGGGATATTTACAGGCTTCACACTTTGCATACCAGATCTTATGAAGATCTTCTCCACATATTTGTATTGTGATAACCAAATCTTACCATGTTCCCTATCTCTGTGTATCTTTATTCCCAAAGTTTGTTTATATGCTCCTAGATCCTTCATAACAAATGTCCTAATCCAATTGAGCCATTAACTTATCGATTTCAACCATACTTTTACTTTTTACAAGAATATCATCAACATATAACACCAAGCTAATGAATAAGCCATTTTCCAAACTTTTAAAGTAAAGACAATGGTCATACTCACTTCTTACAAACTCTTGGCTCACCATGAAGGAATCAAACTTCTTGTACCACTGCCTGGGTGACTGCTTCAGGCCATATAATAACTTCTTCAGTTTGCAAATAATTTTTTTGTTGTGATCTTGAAAAAACCCTTCTTGTTGTTCCATATATATCTCCTCATTCAAATATCCATGTAAAAATATTGTTTTAACATGTATTTTCTCTAAATCGGTCAAGTAATGCAACTAATGCTAATACAACCCAAATAGAAATAAGATTAACAACTGGTGAAAAATCCTCATGAAAATCAATACCTTATTTTTGAGAATATCCTTTTGCTACTAGCCTTACAATATTATCATCAAAACCCTTCTTCATTTTGTCGACCCACTTGAAACCAATAGCTTTCCTACCCTTTGTAATTTCTACCAAATCCCGTGCCTTAATCTTCTCCAAGGCATCCTTTCCTTCTTTCATTTCTATTTCCCATTTAGCATTTTTGGTGCCATTCACTGCTTCTTGATAACAACTTCATTCCCCATCATTAGAAATCAAAGCAACTAATGAAATGAAATAATCATACCTTTTAGGAGGATTTATGACTTGTGTAGATCTTCTTAGAGATGGTTATGGTGTTTCCACACTTTCCTCTATGTCTTCTAAATCTACACCTTCTTCTTCAGGAGGATTTTTCTGCTCCATCTCTTTTATAGATGGTTGACTCTACAACTGAACTTGTTGATATTATGGTACTTGTTCCTGTTCCAAATCTTTTTCTACAATGTCTAATTTTTTTAGAGAAGATTCATCAAATACTACATCTCTTCTAATGATGATTTTCTGGGCAGTAGGATCCCACAATCTATATCCCTTAACTTCATCACCATAACCAACAAAGGAGTATTCTGAGCAAAGAAAATCCATATATGATGTCATCATACTATGATCTGTTGCATCATGCTCAGCTGGAACTGAAGCAGATCTTGCATCAGTAGTAGGACCTACACACGTCTCATGACAACTCGAACACATATGTGGCATCCATCGAGGAGCGGATGCCATGTGAGCAACTTGCTCATTCAGGTTACCTATGAGGGAAGTCAAAGCATCTAATGTCGAAATGAATGATGTATTTTGGACATCTACAGGAATTGATGGAGAAACAAGTGGAACTATGGGTGGATCTGGTAGGGGATTATTACTCTCTGCCCCTAATCTATGTTGTGGCATTCCACAACCAACACCCTGGAATGACTTAATGTCAAAATAATTTGGTTTTTGGTTCATTACAAACTCACAGTATAATTTCTTCAAAAAATAAAAAGGGACCTCATAATTACGATGTGGCGGATACTCAAAAACCATCCACCATCTATCCCAAAAGTGTCTAGCCATTTCTGGATGCACACACCACCTAATTGAAATTCTTTTCTGGTTAGGTTGCATTGGTTCTCTTGTTTTTGGGTTAGTAAAATATGGACATAAATGAGATTTGGTTATTTTCAGATCAGTGATTTGCCTATAAGTTAAACCATCGGCATAAAAATCATGCAACTCTTGTCATCGTCTATGAAATTGATCTAATTGAGAATCAACAGATCTAACTAACTTGACAACAGTTTGTATTGATTTTGCAAACTCTAGAAGATGGGGTGGCATGATTGGCTCATTTTGGATAGCAGTAATATTTTGTTTAATCACTTGTAGGTTTTCATTAATTCATTCTCCTAAATGAATTTCATCCAATCTAGGGGGTGGGGGTGGAGGTGGTGGTGGTGGAGGTGGTGGTGGTGGAGGTGGAGGAGGGGGTTGCGGTGGGGGATTTTCACCTAATAGTTCATCTATGTCAAAGACATCCATGATAACAAAGAGCTCCTGCATATATAAAGATATACATGAATTATATACAACTCTACGTCAAAGAAGAATATTTTTTAGTTTTAAAAAAAACATTTATAAATAGTAACATTTCTATGTTATTGAATGAGATACACATGAAATATAATATAATATTGAACTTAAAAAAATATACATGTACATACTATTGAATCTTTAAATATAAAATTTGTGCACAAAACTTAATAAAAACTTTCAATGAAACTTCATAAATCTATTATATATTCAATTTTATGCATTCATTTCTTGTAAAATGCATCAATTATTAAAATCAATATAAAATATTTCATACATAAGATCAATAAAGAAGTGGGAAATAAGATGATCCTCCTTAGTGTAAGAATATATAAGGATTGATAATAAGTTCTTAAATTAAGATATTGAAATGTAAGATCATTACGCTCTATAAACCAAGATATGATCATAAGATCATGAAAGATTTAATAGCAATACAAGATCATTATTTGAGGCACAATCATATGATACTAAGATGCAAAAATGCGTGATCAAATAGTGATAATCTATTATATTCTCTAAAATAATAGGCCAATGTATGAACATAGGATATAATTATATATAAATGGAAGGATATACAAAAATGATCTAAAGTGATAAATTTCCCAATGTATGAACATAAGATAATACTTTAAGAAGATAGATTAACCAATATACAAACATAAGATAATGCTTTAATAAGATTAAAAAAACACTATATGAACATACATGTGAAGAAAATAGTCTTGAAGATCATAAGATAGAACAAATATTAAAGTATAAGACATAAATCATTATGGGAAATTAGTAGTTAGTAATAAAGATTAGATAATGTAAAAATAGGAGATATTACATATGAAGTAAAAGTAGGATTAAAAAAGGAAATCAAGTGAGAAAATATTAAACATGCCCTACAAGTGGGGTAATAGAATATGAAGTAAACATAAAAGATTAAATTATGTGATATCTAGTGGTTTCTCTTTCATGTTATGTGTCAACTCAATGTGTACATTCACTTTGTTGGTGCATCATTATTTTCTTGCATTTATCTAACTATTGTATTGCATATTTTCACCTAGAGGATAGGATAAGATTACTTGGGTAGATTACTTGAATCAAGGTAAAAAACTAGGAATGTGAGATACATGATATGGATGATGACAAGGATGGTTGAGAATAAAGAGAATTTGAAAGGATTATGGTATACTCTTAAGTGTAGGGTACTTTAAAAAAAAAATTATACAAGTATGTGCAGGATCATGGTGTGCCAAAACAGGCCCTTAAGTGGCAATGAAATTTCAAAAAAATCAGAGTTATGCAACTTGACATAAAAATTTGAATAAGTTGTGAACATTATTTTTAAAATATGTAAGAAGAGAATATATATAAAATTGAATGTAGTTTCTAAGCTACTAGTTTTTTTTTGGAAAAAAAAAAATTTATTTGATGAAAATTTCAAATTTCAATGCAGTGGTACTAAAATTTTAGGAAAAAAATAAGAAGTAGATGTATGTCTGACCACCCTAATCAAAATAAAATCTTAATATTTTTTTATAATATTTATAATATAAGTATTAGACTCGTGTCCAGATGTGACACATTTTTCTTTTTAATTTTTTATGAATTAAATAATTATTTATGATTTTTTTACTACAGCTTTTTAGAAATTCAGAAACTCCTACGTCTGAACACCTTAACTTGGTCAAAACCTTACGAAATTTAATTTTTTTTAATTTTCCCCTATAGTAGACGAAGCATAGGATGTGACGCATGTTTCGGTTTCAAAAAATTTTATACCGTTTGAAAGTTATGAGTGTTTTTCAATCAGTATATCAATCAGGACTATTGTGAGAATTCAATTAGAAAATGAATAATAATTAATTACTAAAGTCAAAATAAGACAAGCCTTATATTTTTGGAAAGCTGGGAACGTCCTTAAAAAACCCTTTTCGTTTTATCAATTTTGGCTACAAAAAAAGTTATCAGCCACCAGTGTAAAGTCTGGAAAACCAGGGAATACTGAAAAACACGTTTTTTCAGTTGACTTTCTAGGCTTGTAACTTCCAAGCCTAATACCAAAGCATTCCCGAGCCGAAATTTGAAATTTGAAAATTTGAGTACAAAAATCAAATATCGGATAAAATCGGATATCGGATTTTATACAATATTTGATTTTTGTACAAAAATTTGTGGTCCCCGATGAATTTCCCTTTGCTGCCATTTATGAAGTAAACTACCACATGGCAGAAATCCGATATCCAATTAAATCGGATATCGGATTTTATTAGTCATATTTTAAATAGGGAGAGAAGGAGAGAGAGAGAGAGAGAGAGAGAGAGAGAGAGAGAGAGAGAGAGAGAGAGAGAGAGAGAGAGAGAGAGAGAGAGAGAGAGAGAGAGGGGGGGGGAGAGAGGGAGAGGGAGAGAGAGAGAGAGGGAGAGAGGAGGAGGTAGAGAGGGAGAGAGAGAGGGAGGGAGAGAGGTAGAGGGAAGAGAGGGAGAGAGAGAGAGAGAGAGAGAGAGAGAGAGAAGGAGAGGGAGAGAGAGAGAGGGAGGGAGAGAGAGAGAGAGGAGGAGGAGAGAGAGAGAGAGAGAGGGAGAGGGAGAGAGAGAGAGAGAGACAGAGAGAGAAGGAAGGAGAGAGAGAGAGAGAGAAAGAGAGAGAGCGAGAGAGAGAGACCATATGACCCCTAACAACACAATTTGGTTTCTTAAGGGGACCTATGGTGTCGTTAGGGGTCATATGGTGTCTTGGGACACCATAGGACCCCTTAAGACACCAAATCATGTCTTTATGGGTCATATTGTGTCTTATGACCCATAACAATGACCCCTAATGATAGTTATGTGATATGGTGTCCCATGAACCTTTATGACCTCTCAGGACACCATATGAACCCTAATGACACCATATTGGGTCGCTTTGGGAAATATTATGTCCTAAGGGGTCATATTGGGGTCTATGAACCCTTAGGACACCATATGACCCCTAACGCCATGATTTGGTGTCTTAAGGGGTCCTATGGTGTCGTTAGGGGTCATATGGTGTCCATAGGGGTCATATGGTGTCTTTGGACACCATAGGACCCCTTATGCCACAATATGACCCCTTAGGACACAATATGACCCAAAGCGACCCAATATGGTGTCATTAGGGGTCATATGTGGTCCTAAGAGGTCATAAGGGCTCATGGGACACCATATGACCCCTATGGACACCATATCACCCCTGACGACACCATCGGACCCCTTAAGACACCAAATCATGTCATTAGGGGTCATATTGTGTCCTAAGGGGTCCTATGGTGTCCCAAGACACCATATGACCCCTATGGACACCATATGACCCCTAACGACACCATAGGAATCCTTAAGACACCAAATCATGTCGTTAGGGGTCATATTGTGTCTTACGGGGTCGTAGGACACAATATGACCCGTAACGACACAATTTGGTGTCTTAAGGGGTCTTATAGTGTCACAAGACACCATATGATCCCTAACGACACCATAGGACCCCTTAAGACACCAAATCATAACATTAGGGGTCATATTGTGTCTTACGGGGTCGTAGGACACAATATGACCCCTAACGACATGATTTGGTGTCTTAAGGGGTCTGATGGTGTTGTTAGGGGTCATATGGTGTCCATAGGGGTCATATGGTGTCCCATGAAACCTTATGACCTCTTAGGACACCATATGACCCCTAATGACACCATATTGGGTCGCTTTGGGTCATATTGTGTCGTTAGGGCTCATATTGTGTCTTAAGGGGTCCTATGGTGTCCCAAGACACCATATGACCCCTATGGACACCATATGATCCCTAACGACACCATATGACCCCTTAAGACACCAAATCATGTCGTTAGGGGTCATATTGTGTCCTACGACCCCGTATGACACAATATGATCCCTAATGATATTATATGGTGTCTTAAGGGGTCCTATGGTGTCTTGGGACACCATAGGACCCCTTAAGACACCATATAACCCCTAATGACACCATATTGGGTTGTTTTGGGTCATATTGTGTCGTTAGGGGTCATATTGTGTCTTAAGGGGTCCTATGGTGTCCCAAGACACCATATGACCCCTATGGACACCATATGACCCCTAACGACACCATAGGACCCCTTAAGACACCCAATCATGTCGTTAGGGTTCATATTGTGTCCTACGACCCCATATGACACAATATGATCCCTAACAATATGATTTGGTGTCTTAAGGGGTCCTATGGTGTTGTGAGGGGTCATATGGTGTCTTGGGACACCATTGGACCCCTTAAGACACCATATGACCCCTAATGACAAAATATTGGGTCGCTTTGGGTCATATTGTGTCTTAAGGGGTCCTATGGTGTCCCAAGACACCATATGACCCCTATGGACACCATATGACCCCTAACGACACCATAGGACCCCCTTAAGACACCAAATCATGTCGTTAGGGATCATATTGTGTCCTGCGACCCCGTACGACACAATATGATCCCTAACGATATGATTTGGTGTCTTAAGGGGTCCTATGGTTTTGTTAGGGGTCATATGGTGTCTTGGGACACCATAGGACCCCTTAAGACACCATATGGCCCCTAATGACACCATATTGGGTCGCTTTGGGTCATATTGTGTCGTTAGGGGTCATATTGTGTCTTAAGGGGTCCTATGGTGTCCCAAGACACTATATGACCCCTAACAACACCATAGGACCCCTTAAGACACCAAATCATGTCATTAGTGATCATATTGTGTCGTATAGGGTCGTAGGACACAATATGACCCCTAACGACATGATCTGGTGTCTTAAGGGGTCCTATGGTGTCGTTAGGGGTCATATGGTGTCCATAGGGGATGTATGGTGTCTTGGGACACCATAGGACCCCTTAAGACACAATATGACCCAAAGCAACCCAATATGGTGTCATTAGCAGTCATATGGTGTCCTAAGAGGTCATAAGGGTTCATGGGACACCATATGACCCCTATGGACACCATATGACCCCTAACGACACCATCAGATCCATTAAGACACCAAATCATGTCGTTAGGGGTCATATTGTGTCCTACGACCCCGTACGACACAATATGATCCCTAACGACATGATTTGGTGTCTTAAGGGGTCCTATGGTGTCGTTAGGGGTCATATAGTGTCTTGGGACACCATAGGACCCCTTAAGACACAATATGACCGCTAACGACACAATTTGACCCAAAGCGACACAATATGGTGTCATTAGGGGTCATATGGTGTCTTAAGGGGTCCTATGGTGTCCCAAGACACCGTATGACCCCTATGGACACCATATGAACCCTAACGACACCATATGACCCCTTAAGACACCAAATAATATCATTAGGGATCATATTGTGTCGTACAGGGTCGTAGGACACAATATGACCCCTAACGACATGATTTGGTGTCTTAAGGGGTCCAATGGTGTCGTTAGGGGTCATATGGTGTCCATAGGGGTCAAATGGTGTCCCATGAACCCTTATGACCACTTAGGACACCATATGACCCCTAATGACACCATTTTGGGTCACTTTGGGTCATATTGTGACCTAAGGGGTCATATTGTGCCTTAAGGGGTCCTATGGTGTCCTAAGACACCATATGACCCCTATGGACACCATATGACCCCTAACGACACCATATGACCCCTTAAGACACCAAATCATGTCATTAGGGGTCAGTATCCTACAACCCCGTACGACACAATATGATCCCTAACAATATTATTTTGTGTCTTAAGGGGTCCTATGGTGTCGTTAGGGGTCATATTGTGTCCTACGACCCCGTACGACACAATATGATCCCTAACGATATGATTTGGTGTCTTAAGGGGTCATATGGTGTCGTTAGGGGTCATATGGTGTCTTGGGACACCATAGGACCCCTTAAGACACCATATGACCCCTAATGACACCATATTGGGTCGCTTTGGATCATATTGTGTCGTTAGCAGTCATATTGTGTCTTAAGGGGTCCTATGGTGTCCCAAGACACCATATGACCTTTATGGACACCATATGACCCCTAACGACACCATAGGACCCGTTAAGACACCAAATCATGTCGTTAGGGGTCATATTGTGTCCTACGATCCCGTACGACACAATATGATCCCTAACGACATGATTTGGTGTCTTAAGGGGTCCTATGGTGTTGTTAAGTGTCATATAGTGTCCGTAGGGATCATATGGTGTCTTGGGACACCATAGGACCCCTTAAGACACCATATGACCCCTAATGACACCATATTGGGTCGCTTTGGGTCATATTGTGTTGTTAGGGGTGATATTGTGTCTTAAGGGGTCCTATGGTGTCCCAAGACACTATATGACCCCTAACGACAGCATAGGACCCCTTAAAACACCAAATCATGTCGTTAGGGATCATATTATGTCGTACGGGGTCATAGGACACAATATGACCCCTAACGACATGATTTGGTGTCTTAAGGGGTCCTATTTGTGTTGTTAGGGGTCATATGGTATCCATACTAGTCATATGGTGTCTTGGGACAACATAGGACCCCTTAAGACACAATATGACCCCTTAGGACACAATATGACCCAAAGCGACCCAATATGGTGTCATTAGGGGTCATATGGTGTCCTAAGGGGTCATAAGGGTTCATGGGACACCATATGACCCCTAATGACACCATCGGACACCTTAAGACACCAAATCATGTCGTTAGGGGTCATATTGTGTCCTCAGGGGTCCTATGGTGTCCCAAGACACCATATGACCCCTATGGACACCATATGACCACTAACGACACCATAGGACCCCTTAAGAGACCAAATCATGTCGTTAGGGGTCATATTGTGTCTTACGGGGTCGTAGGACACAATATGACGCCTAATGACACAATTTGGTGTCTTAAGGGGTCTTATGGTGTCACAAGACACCATATGATCCCTAATGACACCATAGGACCCCTTAACACACCAAATCATAACATTAGGGGTCTTATTGTCTCTTACGGGGTCGTAAGACACAATATGACCCCTAATGACATGATTTTGTGTCTTAAGGGGTTCGATGGTGTCGTTACGAGTCATTTTATTGTGTTCCTCTTAAGATTCGCAATACCTGTTGTTGCAAGTACCATGTGGAGTTTTCAATGTACCATGAACTTTTATGTCATATTCGTTCTACGATGCATACTAATGAGATGTTGCAGGAGTGTGGTGCAATGTTATTTCTGAGATCATCAAGAGACTTGCAAGATCTATTTTTATGCCCTAGAGATGATGGCTGCTATTTCTATAGAAATTATTGTTTGAATGAGAAGTGCTCAGAATGCGGTGGGTTGTCAAATTTTGTTTCATGTTTTCATGAGGGCAGCGAACACGAGTTTGGAAATAATTATGTTGAGAAAAAAAGATACGAGACAGTGAAATATACTGTGAAGAGTGGAGGTGAAGGTTCTAGATGCGAATTAGTCTCAAGAGAAGTGAGTATTGCTGATTTTATTTTGGATTTTAAGGAAAATCTTTTCTACAAGTATGCAAGGCACACCCATAGGTCTCAGTGGTTGGATCAACAGTTCAGGATGTGTAAGAACTCTTTCTCAATTGGCACTATTGTATCGGTGGTTGATTTTGCAGAGAACTATACATTGCAACCAAAGAATGAGGTACAGTCTCGGTATTACAATTCAGTCCAGATTGCTATTTTTGTTCACATTACATATAGACATGCTCCTGAAAGTATAGAAGAGGACAAGAAGATAATCAGGGAGTATCATTTTTATATGAGCGATGATAGATCACACTCCTCCGAGTATGTGCAACATTCTTTCGAGAATTTTTTTGAGTTCTTGCATGACAAAGATATTACAATTGACCGATAGATAATATGGTCAGCTAACTGTACGGGTCAATTCAAGAATGCGCATATGTTTTACTGGTTGAGTAGAATGCATGTGGAGAGGCATATACCTCATATTTGGTGTTTTTTTGAGGTGGGGCATGGGAAGGGGGAGCATGATGGAGCACGTGCATGTTTGAAGAGAGCTCTAGTTAAGGAGCAATTGAGGATTTCAGGTGCAAATTTCTCTGATGCACGTTCTATTGTTGATTGGTGTAGTTTAGCATTGTCACATGGAGGTACTCTTGATTCAGCAGTGAGCAGATTCTTTTGGTTGGTTGAGGAGGGAACAGTGGGAGATAGATTGGATTGTCAAACAATTAAAGATTCTTCAAAGATGCATTCATTTCTCAGCTCAGATGCAAGTACATGGACCATTTGGACAAAGCGTTGGCTTGTTTTTGTCAAAGTTATCTTTGGTGTGATTAGGATCAGTGTGAGTCAAGTAAGTGGGTTGATATGTGGGTTCCCCACTATCTAACTCCTTTATCTCAAACAATATCCTTGTCAAACGATGACATGGAAAGTCCACTTGAGTATGATCGTCTATCAGATCTTGTACAACCAGGACATGTTTTTGCAGTTGTTGCACTGCAAGGGAATGAAGAGAGATCAAAATATTGGTTGGCACGATGTGTACAGGGAAAACAAAAGCTAACACAACCAATAACAGATGATGATGGGTTCACATATCCTACAGGTTCAGTTGTTGTTGTGGGAACTTGGTTGCGAACATACATGATTAGAAACAATGGCATACCTGTATTTGAAGACTATGAGAGACACAAAACCATTATAATGTATTCACACCTTATTATAGCTACAAATGTCAAGTTGTTGAAGCATCAAGCAAAACCGAAGACCAAAGAGCTATGGACAGTGACTACTGCTGATCATGAAGCAATACTGGATACTCTTAAACAAAGAGATGACCCTTCAGGCACACTTGAGTAGTAGGTCTTTAATGGTGCCTTATTTTTTTTATCATGCATTTCATTTCAAACAATGATCATTAAACCTTAATGTTCAAGTTTGTTACGTGTATATTAAGGATGTGTTCAAAATGTAGGTCTATTGATGAACGTTCTTTTTTGGCAACACGGTTTTTCCATGCACATAGCGAGTACACTCGATATAATTGGAAGGGATGTATTTTTGCAACATGACTTATTATCATGCATTTGATGAGCTTTACAATTTTTGTTATTAGAGAACACTATTTGATAATTTTTTATGATATAATTATCGCATAACCTTTATGCTCATGAAGGTATTTTTTGATGATATACAAAAATATCACATTACGATTTTTGCGTCAACAGAGTGGATTCTGTTGATATAATTCGAAGGGACGTATTTTTATGGTATATGATCCCACCTTTTCATTTATTATCATGCATTTTAGTTGAAGTGATTATCATAAATCCGTTATGTTCATCCATGCATTTTATGTGTAGACTAACAATTCTTAAAAATACAGGTTCATGCTAGATCATTCGTTGTTGACGAGACCCTCTCTTGGTGATGGTACATATTCCTTTGTGCATTAATGAGATTAAATTGTGGGTCTTGTTGTATTTATTATCATGAAGATGATTCAAATGCATGTGGCCAGGACACATCTACAGTGGATCAAATTGTCATGACAGATGATCTATTGAATCAAACATTTGACATTGATAGTCAGGTAAATAGGTTAATGTTGGGCCTTCAACATCAACACCTACTAGTCAAAGTGGTCATCGAACTTTCACTCAAGTAACCTTGTCTATTTTTATTCATTAATGGTTTATAAAATAAAGTCAGTTAGATTTTGGCAATTGAATAACATTGTTTCATTTTCAGATGCTGACATCAGATGCACCTAATATTCTCTCCACAATGGAGCATGGTGTTCTCTAGCAGTAGCATCTTTGATGCTTTTGACAATAGTATGAGTCAGATTAATAAATTTCTAATTTGATGCTTCCCACAGGGCCTTGCAACTCCAGATTGTGAGTGTGCCCCTGTTACAAATGAATTGTACTTTAATCGACATAGATGGTCTATGATGGCTTTTTTGTAAGACTATATGGTTTTATTACATATATTGTACTTTAATCGACATATAACAATATCCAAGTGGTGGTTGGCATGAGCTTGAATATGGTAAGTTGTATGCATCTTGAAGTTGAATATCATATGTTGTATACATCTTGAAGTTCAACTTTGATTAGACTTTGTCAGCATTTGATGAATCATAAATGTCATTTTATTATTAATCTTGTGAGTGTGAGGTGTAGGAATAAATATCAATTACTTTGAAAGTCATGGATGGTTGTCCTCATATGATAACCACCAGATGGTTGTGCCTTATGAAGAAAAGCTGAACAGATAATAACTAATTGAGAACATCAATTCAAATCCATAATCTAGAGGATACTAATAACAGATCTTTGTATATTTATTTTTTCTAATAATGAAACAAGTACAACTATATTGAGATAAAATGAAGCTTTTCTCTCATATGAAGATGTCACATTGGCAAATTGGTCTTTATTATAATACACAAGACATAAGTAAAATCAAAATGCTCTCAGGGTATAGTTTTGGACTTGAACCATATTGCATAAATCTCAAGGCTTCAACTTGATTATCATTAAAGGTTTCTGATTGTTTACAAAATATCCCTTCATATCCCTTCATGGATGTCACATGCATAGGGTATGACCCCGAGCATCGGATCGAGTGGGGGGGGGGGGCAAAGCAGGAGCATGCATAGGGTAATTATGCCTAACTGGACATGTCGGAGCCGATGGTTTGTCATTGCGACGAGCTGAACGAGAAATCGACCAGGCGACAACATTCCATTGGGTGAGACTGATGATTTTTTCGCCAACCGAAAAATTGTTGCTCTAATAAAACCGTAGAGCAACTTGAAATACCGAGATAGGCTTTTGTAGGGACCCCTCTCATGGCCCCATAGGTTAAAACGGATCGTTCGCAGGTGCCACAGATTCTAAGTTAGGGCCTGTCAAAGTTTGACAATTTTGAGCACTTAGGGCGCTCAAGGGACGACGCCGGTAGGGTATGACCCCGAGCGTTCAATCGAGTGGGGGGGCAAAATAGGAGCATGTGTAGGGTAATTATTCCTAAATGGACATGTCGGAGCCAATGGTTCATCATTGTGACGAGCTGAACGAGAAATCGACCAGGTGACAACATTCCATTGAGTGAGACTGACAATTTTTTCGCCAACCGAAAAATTGCTGCCCTAATAAAACCGTAGGGAAACTTTAAATACCGAGATAGGCTTTTGTAGGGACCCCTCTCATGGCCCCGTAGGTTCAAACGGATCGTTCATAGGTGCCACAGATTCCGAGTTAGGGTCTGTCAAAGTTTGACAATTTTGAGCACTTAGGGCGCTCAAGGGACGACGCCAGTAGGGTATGACCCCGAGCGTTCGATCAAGTGGGGGGGAAAAATAGGAGCATGCGTATGGTAATTATGCCTAACTAGACATGTCAGAGCTGACGGTTCATCATCGCGACGAGCTGAACGAGAAATCGACCAGGTGACAACATTCCATTGAGTGAGACTGACGATTTTTTCGCCAACCGAAAAATTGCTGCCCTAATAAAACTGTAGGGAAAATTGAAATACCGAGATAGGCTTTTGTAGGGATCCCTCTCGTGGCCCTGTAGGTTCAAACGGATCATTTGCAGGTGCCACAGATTCCGAGTTAGGGCCCGTCAAATTTTGACAATTTTGAGCACTTAGGGCGCTCAAGGGATGACGCCGGTAGGGTATGACCTCGAGTGTTCGATCGAGTGGGGGGGAAAAATAGGAGCATGCATAGGGTAATTATGCCTAACTGGACATGTCGGAGTCGACGGTTCATCATCGCTACGAGCTGAATGAGAAATCAACCAGGCGACAACATTCCATTGAGTGAGACTGACGATTTTTTTGCCAACCAAAAAATTGCTGCCCTAATAAAACCGTAGGGCAACTTGAAATACTGAGATAGGCTTTTGTAGGGACCCCTCTCATGGCCCCGTAGGTTCAAACGGATCGTTCACAGGTGCCACAGATTCTTAGTTAAGGCCTGTCAAAGTTTGACAATTTTGAGCACTTAGGGCGCTCGAGGGACGACGCCGGTAGGGTATGACCCCGAGCGTTCGATCGAGTGGGGGGGCAAACTAGGAGCATGCATATGGTAATTATGCCTAACTGGACATGTCAGAGCCGACGGTTCGTCATCGCGACGAGCTGAATGAGAAATCGACCAGGCGACAACATTCCATTGAGGGAGACTGACAATTTTTTTGCCAACCAAAAAATTGCTGCCCTAATAAAACCATAGGGAAACTTGAAATACCGAGATAGGCTTTTGTAGGGACCCCTCTCGTGGCCTCATAGTTTCAAACGGATCATTCGTAGGTGCCACATATTCTGATTTAGGGCCCGTCAAAGTTTGACAATTTTGAGCACTTAGGGCGCTCAAGGGACGACACCGGTAGGGTATGACCCCGAGCGTTTGATCGAGTGGGGGGGAAAAACAAGAGCATGCGTAGGGTAATTATGCCTAACTGGACATGTTGGAGCTGACGGTTTGTCATCGCGATGAGCTGAACGAGAAATTGGCCATGCGACAGCATTCCATTAAGTGAGACTGATGATTTTTCGCCAACCGAAAAATTGCTGCCCTAATAAAACCGTAGGGAAACTTGAAAAACCAAGATAGGCTTTTGTAGGGACCCCTCTCGTGGCCCTGTAGGTTTAAACGGATCATTCGCAGGTGCCACAGATTCCGAGTTAGGGCCTGTCAAAGTTTGACAATTTTGAGCAGTTAGGGCACTCAAGGGACGACGCCAGCAGGGTATGACCTCGAGCGTTCGATCGAGTGGGGGGGCAAAACAGGAGCATTCATAGGGTATTGTTCATTAAATGAATTATATTGTTTATGAATTGTATTGTTCATTGAATGAATTTTATTGTATTGTTGATTAAATGAATTGTATTGTTCATTAAATAAATTGTATTGTATTGTTCATTAAATGAATTATATTGTTCATTATAAAAACAACACTTATGATGAAATGAAATGAATTGTATTGTTCATTAAATAGCCATTATTAACCATTGTTAATTATTGGAATGAAGATTAAAGATTTCCATGATAACACCACACACAGATGAGCAACAATTTATATGATCGAATATCAACTTCTGTATATATAAAAATGTCGAATGATTACAAATGTATGTCCATACACAAATATGGCATAAACACCAACTGAAACAAAATGTATGTCTAAATACGTGAATGTATGTCCATATACAAAATATACATGCCAACTAGACATGTAAGCATCCCAAAACTATCTATAACATCCTAAGCTGCTGATGGATCATCAAAATCAATCCTCTTCGCCACACTGCTCGGCTCTGAAGGATCCTGCACAAGAAAAACAAACCACAATTAATATTAGTTATATTATATAATTCACATTCGAAAAGTTAACATAAAAATGAACTATTTAATTGAACTATTCATGTTTACCTCATCTCCACGTTTTCTCTTCAGCTTTGCAGGACTCTTGATGTATGTCTTCAGTAGAGGAGGTATGTTTTGAATATTTTCATAAACAACCTACATATGTTTAGAAACATGACATTGATACAAGTTAGCATATAATTGTCACTGATAATAACAAATTATATCTACTAATCAAAAAATAAAATAAACACACATCTACTCGAGGCATCTCTTCTTCTTCTTCAGGTATACTGGGTGTAGTCATCAAGGATGTGAAGCCAAGGATTCTTTGTATATATACAAAACAAGTATATGAAACTATCAATCTATGTCTAGACATGTATAATCAGTATAAGTTATTTAAATTATTCATTCAATCATATTTGCATTCAATTACCTTTCCCCTTGTCTCCAATTGCACTACCAGATCCTAGATCACAGTGCACTGCACTCGTGCTGCTTGTGCCCTACAAGAGTAAAATAAGATATGCATGCAAGTTACTACATAATCTAATTAATACAAATATAAATGATGAGCATGTATGTACAATAAAATACAAACGACTAGGTGGAATAATATATGTACCGTCAAGCTATCGAGGCCAAATGAAATGGCCGACAAGGTGCCCTCCTGAATCTGTCTCAACTCATCCTCGGTCATCAACTGTTAAATAGACCATGTAAATAAAAATTAGTACTTAATATTATCTAATTTATAAATATTTAATTAAAATATAACATGAACTGTGAAAACACAAATCTTACCAATACATCATCAATGAATGATGACGGTGCCTCCTCGCCTCTAGCATGTGAGGACTCCCCAGGGTATCCTCCAGTCTGTGTAATAACCTCTAGTGCATCATGCATCTCATGCACCTCGTAATCTGCACTGTCCACAGCAGGATCAATGGGCTGTCCAACTGGACCCAAGCATACGTGCCCACACATGACACAACTATGTGGCACGCATATGTGTGGAGCCGAGGATGATGTGTCAGCACCACCCGATGCACCGCTACCATCAAAATAGGCTGAGCTACTGACACAACCTGAGAAACCAAAAGGATACTCAAAGAGTGAATAGCTAATATGGTCCGTGAAGCCGCCTCACAAATGATATCAGGATGCTGAATTGTAGGTGGGGGATCAACAGGAGGAGGGGGGACATATGGGCCCTGGACTACTCTGATTGCCCTAGGTCTATTTTGGGGCATACCTAAACCTACACCCTGGAAAGGTTGGATGTCAAAGTAGTTCACATGTTTCTATAAAACAAACTCAGCATACAATTTTTTTATGAAATAGAAGGGGATATCAAGATTGTTGTTGGGTGGTTTGTCGAAAACCATCCACCAACGATCCCAAAAGTTTTTCACAATCCCATCATTTGTGCACCATTTGATAGAAAGTTTTGTTTTTTTGGGATCTATAGGCTGACCAGTATGGGGATTGACAAACAATGAGGCGATTTCAGCTTTGGATATCTCAAGATCCTTGATATCCTTATACGACAAGCCATCTGCATATTTTTCCTTCATAGAATCTCGCCACAAAAGGGCGGCATCGTGCTCCTCAGTCATGGTTTCCATACTTTTTACGATCGATGTGAGAGGATCAAACAATGGGTTTAGACGAGGGATCCTACGATATACTTCTGCAATCCCCCTCAATTCATTCAAATTTTGTGCAATCAAATCTTGAATTGAGGGGGGGTTTGGCAAATGAGGGTTTGGTTGTTGCAGTTGTGGTTGGTTAGTGTTTTCATTGTTATCTCCCATTTTTAACCTAATTGAATGTAAACAATTAAATTTAGTTAACAAATTTAAACAATTAGGTATTTGATTTAAAAAAAACCTAGTTTTCATTAAAAAAAACCATATTTTCAATGAAAAATCAAATAAACATTCACAGAAAATACAAAAAATGAATGAAAATGATTCAAAACGACAAAATTCTTACCTCTAAATCAATTTTTTAGCAATTTTTTGTCAAAAAACCGGATATCGGATGGAGCGGATATCGGATTTTGACAAATTCGCATGACCCGTGAGTTAAAAATGACTCACGGGACTGTCGCTGTCTAAATATAAAAGTCTCAGAAAATCGGATATCCGATTTCAACACTTAAATTATTTTTAAATAACATATATAATATAATATTATATTATATAATATAATAATATATTATATAATATAATAATATATTATATAATATATTATTATATTATATAATATGTATTGTATTATATTATATATATTATAATATAATATAATATTATATTATATTATATTATATTATATATTATATTATATTATATATTATATTATATTATATATAACATAATATAATATTATATTATATATAATATAATATTATATTATATATAATATAATATTATATATAATATAATATAATATTATATATAATATAATATAATATTATATTATATATAATATAATACAATATTATATAATATATAATATAATATTATGTTATATTATATTATAATATAATATAATATTATATTATATTATATTATATTATAATATATAATATAATACAATATTATATAATATATAATATAATTTAATATTATATTATATAATATAATATTATATTATATAATATAATATTATATTATATAATATAATATTATATTATATTATATATAATATAATACATATTATATAATACGTAACATATAATATATATTTTAAATTAAAATTACAAATAAAAATCGGATATCTGATTTTATCCGATATCCGATTTGCATAGGTAATTACTAGGCCAAGGTGTACTGACACCTAGGCCAAGCAAAAAGTCAACACGGATTTTCGCGTTTTTAGGCGAGTGAGGAAGGCTATTTTTTTTCACATCGCCACTTTTTGGCCCCCCTTGATCCTGCACTAACCCATACATTATGCCAAGGTACTTGTCCAAGGTGTCATAAGAATGGTTTTCACCCATGAATAAAAAAATTATGTTTACTTTTCTCTCTTTTTAAATTTTTATGCAAGACTAGATCCTTTAGGTGTGGATATGTTAAATGATACACAGGATATTTATAAGTTTTTTAAAATCCTATAATAGGACCAACTATGGACCTATTATGCAATGTCAAGGCATAATAGGTCCATAATTGGTCCTATCATACTAAGTAAACATGTCGAATTAGCATAGTTTCAGTGTTGGAGATGAATTAGATGATGAAGTTGGCAATTCAAGAAAATCATGTCATGTTGTGGCATAATAGGTCCTATTATGGACCTGTTATGTCATGATGGCATAATAGGTGGACTATTATACCATGATGGCATAATAGGTCCTATTATGCCATGAAATGATATAATAGGACCAGCTATGGACCTATTATGCAATGTCATGGCATAATAGGACATATTATGCCATCATGGCATAATAGGTCCATAATTGGTCCTATCATACTAAGTACACATGTTGAATTAGTAGAGTTTTAGTGTTGGAGATGAATTAGATGATGAAGTTGACAATTTTCGAGAAAATCATGTCATGTTCTTGCTTAATAGGTCCTATTATGGACCTGTTACGCCATGATGGCATAATAGGTGGACTATTATGCAACGTCATGGCATAATAGGACCTATTATGCAACGTCATGACATAATAGGACCTATTATGCCATGATGGCATAATAGGTCCTATTATGCCATGACATGATATAATAGGACCAACTATGGACCCATTATGCAATGTCATGGCATAATAGGACATATTATGCCATCATGGCATAATGTGTCCTATTATATGCCATAACATGACATATGTGTCCATAATTGGTCTTTTATACCATCACATGACATAATAGGACCATAATAGGACCTTTATCCCATGACATGGCATAAACCTAAGCCTAAACTTTGATATCTAAAATTTGAAGACTAATGTTAATTACTTTTAAGGTTATACTAATAGTGGTAACTTTTGTATTGTCTAATGAGGATTACGAACAATTTTGGTACATATGTTCAGTTTTGTTTCGATTTCCTTTTCAATTTTTTTTTTATTTCCATTTCGTTTTTGTTTCTATTTCGTTTTCATTTTTGTTTTTGTTTCGATTTTGTTTTCATTTTGATGTTTATGAGATATCTAATTTGATATTTTTTGTTTGTTAACTATCTAGGTTTGGTTTTGATTTGTAAATTTGTTGATTAGGGTTTAGGGTTAACTGTTGAAGAATATTTCAGATCAAAATCAATAATTTACAAATATAAAAACTAATTTATTTATAGGCTACTTTAAAAAAAAACTAAAATAATACCAAAAAAAACTAAATAATACATAAAAAATAGGAAAAATATACAAGAAAATTATGAAATATGAAAATAGATGATTGAATGTGTCCCTGGGATAGTGGTGGAGGCTTGAAATGGAATCCACAGCACGAGGGCCCGTTTTTGATCTCCTGTTCTCAATTTACTGTCACAGTGAAAATGAAAAAATTTGCCCAAAAATACGGTAAAAATACAATTTAAAAATGGGGGCCTGTTTTTTACAAACGGAACCCCTTTATTTACAAACGGCCCCCCATTTTGTTTAAAAATGGGGGCCTATTTATTTTAGCTTCGGGCCCTCATCACCTTTTAGCTCGGGAGCTCGAAGCATAAACGGGCCCCTGTTTTTTGAAAACGGGGGCCCGTTTTGAGGAGCGTGTTTTCCAAAGCGCAAACTTCCACGAATTTGTGACTCATTATCTTGCACTTACCCCAAACTCAAAAGTTGTGAACTCACCTCCATTTTTTGTTCTTAAACACTTGATTGATCTACCAATACTCTTTTCAACCAAAACTCTAAACTGCTTGATTAAATTAAACACATCAACTTTTCTTTTAGTAAAATAGACCCATACCTTTCTAGAGTAGTCATCTATAAATGTCACAAAATATGATGCTCCTCCAAAATTAACTACAAGGGATGGAGCCCAAACATCTAAATGTGCATAGACTAGAACACCTTTACTTGTATGACTGCCCAATTTAAACTTTTGACTACATCGCTTACCAAAGACATAATTCTTGCGAAAATTCAAATTCAAAGATTGTAAAATTGGAAGTAACTTACAGTTTATCAATACCTTTAGCCCTTTCTCGCTCATATGACCCAATCATTGATGCAATAAATAAGTAGATTCATCTACTTCCTTAGATACCATTGTTGCCTCATTTACCTTAGTACTTCCTTCTAGCCCTTGGACACTTTTAGTACTCCAGCTTGACAAGAGAATACCAAAAAAAACTAAAATCATTTAGGGTTTAGTTTTTTTTGGTATTCATGACCACTAAAATGCCCTTGGACACTTTTAGTACTCCAGCTTGACAAGAGAATTATATAACCACCAGAATCTAAAACACCCAAGGAAATCAAATTATTTTTCAATTTTTTGGTACATGTCTTACCTCTATTAACGTCTTTACAACACCATCAAATATCCTGATTCTAATACTCCCAATTCCAATAGTCTTAGAAGAAGAACTATTTCCCATAAGAACAACACCTCCATCAATAGGTTGGTAAGTGGAAAACCAACTCCTATGTGGACACATGTGATCGGAAGCATTGGAATCCAAAATCCATTCATCTTGATGTTGTAAGATATTACAAAATATAGCACTTCACCAACAAAAAATATTTCATTTTTGGATCCATCATTATCCTTTCCTTTTCTAACAATATTTCCTGAGATGCCCTCATTTATTGTATTACCATCATCTCATACCATTTTTTCCACTTGACTTGGATCTCAATTTATCTCTCCAACTCTCCCCCTTTTATGTGGATCGATCTCTAGTCACCATTGCTTCCAATGTGAAGGTTTATGTATTAGATTTCCTTTGCACCTATTCAGACAACAAGGCTCCCACAATACAATCAAAATCAAGAGAGTTAGTTGTACTATAGCTAATTGAAGTGACTAAGTGATTCCAAGATTTGGACAAAGAACATAATAGTGTGACTTCTTTATCTTCATCTTCGATTTATACATCCATACTTCCTAATTGACAATAAGAGTATCGAAAACATTTAAGTGATCGACAATTTTTGTACCTTCCTTCATTTGAAAACTATATAGTTGCCTCTTCAACTAGATTATGTTTGTCAAAGATTTTGTCATGTAAAGAATCTCCATTTTTCTCCATAAACCAGTTGTTGTATCTTCTCCAACAATATTAAAGAGATCCTCATCTACCAAACATAACCAATTTGTGCTTAGAGCTCTCATATCTAGATCTTCCCAGTCCTCGTCGGACATATCTATAGGTTTCTTTTATTTTTCAGTCAATGCCTAGTGCAACTCTTGCTGCACTAACAAATCCCATGTCTTGAGCTTCTATAGCTCAAAGTATTTTTGCCATTAAATTTCTCCATCTCGAACCTAGCATTCGAAACCTTTGTCATTTGATGCTGGAAAAATCAACACCAAATTCTAACACGACCACTGCAAAAAAAATTTCTCTGATACCACTTGTTATGCAGGCAAAAGGAAAAAACCCAGATAATTAAATATTGTAGAACAAGTTAGATGCAAATAAATATTGAAGGAAAAAAATGAACATCAAAACAACACATAAGACATAAATTTACATGGTAAAACCTTGACAAAATGTGAAGGAAACATCCATGGGGCAAGATATCGGTATTCTTATTTCTCAAGAAAAAATAATTACAAACTTCACATCTGCTACTCTCTTGCAATCTGAATTTGCAAAACACAACAACAACAACAACAACAACAATTACATACATTTTCCTTCATAGGCAACATAAATATATACAAAAATTCTTCTAAATGCAACTGCCACCAACATAGAAATATCTCGCTCAACTCCTTAAAATAAAACAAGAACTTTCTCACAAAGAAAAAATCCTTAAAAGAAAGTAAGAACTTTCTCACAAAGAAAAACAAGAACTTTGTCACAAAGAAGAAGTATTATTCTAAAGGTGAGAAGAAACTAGCATACCTATATTTTATAAATAAAATTTATGTAGAGGACACCGAGAGGTATTAATTTTTAAAAATATTTAACATTCATAAATATAAACAAATGACAAGATATACTATTTCAAAAAATTAAAATAGATATAATGACCATATTGCATTAATCAATTGATGAGACATTGAAACCTTATTTACAAGATATATATACATGCAACTAATTGAATTTAATAAAACTTATAGCTTAGTAATAGAATATAATGAAACATTGCTTTCAAATGAATAATTAATCAATCTTAATCTATTAATCATTATACTCTATGCTCTTTCCTTATCACTATTCTAATTGTATTATATATTTGATCATGATATCAATCTTAATCCATCATTCTATCATATCAAATACAAAGGTAAATATTTTATCATTTTATTTATAACATGATTATATTTTTTGGGGAGTAGAGGGGGTAAGAACTTAAATATGGATATGAGTGGGAAGTGGAGCACGAGTGTGCAATTGAGGATGAAGCTAAGTGTGAGGACGAACTTGAAGTTGATGGTCTCAATGATGGCAGAATGTTTTATGTTGTTTCTTTTTCTTTTTGCTTGGTTTGGGGTTTCTATGGTGTTGGGTTCCCTTTTCTGTTTCTGGTTGTTTGGTTCATCTTTTGGTTGTAGACAAGCTTGCTTTTTCTCTTACTGGGCTTGGCATTGTTGGTGAAGTGGTGGTCAAGGGGCCTTTCTTGTTGATTTTCTCCTTGTTTTTGTTGATGGTTCTGGTGGAGGTTTTGTTTTATTCGTTGTCCTAGTGTTGGGTATGTTCTCTCCTTCCTATTTGATTGTTTTTTCCTTTATCATTGCTTCTATGGGGGTGGTTTTTTCTAATGAGGGTTAGCTTTTGGATAGGTTTTTCTCTTCTCTTTCCTTTTGTGTTGTGCCTCTTTTTCTCTTTGCTAAGGTTTTGGTTGGTGGGGGAGCTATAATAGATCTTGAGGGGAAGTTTTTTCTCTTCAAAGTAGAGGATGTTCTACTTTTGAGCTTATGTTGGGGGATGTTGTTGAGTTTTCCTATGCATGTGTTCTTTTTGGCAAATTTTCTATATTTTGTACATTGGAAGGCTTTCCTTTCCTTTCTTCTCACTCACCCACTTTCTCCTCAAGGTAGCTTGGGTGTGGGAGGTTTTTTGCGATGATGGGTTTGTTCCTCTTTTCTTCAGTGATGCCCTCATTGTGGTTTTTGGTCCTTTGTTGTTGTTGGGTGGATGCTTTGTTTTGCTACTATAAAGTTGGTGTTTGGGAGATCTTTGAGTTTCTACTTCTATTTTTCTCAATTGTCCCTAAGTTTGTAGGGGTATTCTTGTTGTTTTTTGGTGTTTTTGCCTAAGGGTTTCCTCCTTTGTCTGGGGGATGAATTTTTTTCTTGCAATTTTTTAGCAAGCCTTTTTTATGGATTCTCTTCTAATGAGGCCCTTTGTTTCTTTCCTCTTGGATTCCAATCATGTGGCTCTTATCAATGAGGAGTGGTCTCATCTAGAGGTGGATATCTTTGTTTTTTGATAAGGGGGAGGATCTTTCCTAGTTCTTCTTTCTACTTTTTTCTTCCCTTATTGACCCTATAGAGGTAGTTTCATCTTCTTTTGGGGTGGAGAATGTCAATTTGGAAGCTATTGTTATGGATGTTGGTGTGGCTCATTTTTACCTCTTTTCTTTGTTGGTTTCTTCTATTATTGGCCCTATTGAGGTGGGAACATCTTCTATTGAGGTAGAGATGATATTTGTTGGTGTGGTGGGGATTGGCTTTTGGGGGGCTACTGCTAATTCTTCTCTGTTGTTTATGGGAGCCACTCTAAAACCCCTTTTATTGGCTGGGGGAGTTTGTCAAAACCCTCATATGATGTTATTCAAAAGGTTTTGGGATCCTTTTCAAAAGCCAATTACCCAGGTTTCTCTTTCATTTTTTGTCTCCTTTTTGGATCTTTAGCTATGGGAGCTTTAGGATTAGGGTTGGGGTTAAATTTGATTTCTTGTTTAGTTGGGTTTAGGTTTAGGGTTCAATTTAGTTTAGTGCTAGGTTTATGGTACATTTTGGTTCATAGTTAGGGATAAATTTTCATTAGGTTTAATATTTAATTAAGATTAGGGTTAGAGTTCAATTGAGAGTTAAGGTTATAATTAAATTTCTTTTAGGTTTAGGGTTGAATTTGGTTTAGTCTTAGAGTTAAGTATAAATTTAGTTTAGGATTTGGGTTCAATTTGGTTTAGGGTAATATTTCAAGGGACCTCTTCATCTATTTTTCTTTCTATCGTATAGATTATAGTATGATTCAAAACATAAATTCAAAAAATTATAACTTAATAAAATTTGAAAGAATTTTATGATAATTATATGGTATTTTATGAATTAATATTTGTATAGTTTTCATGATCCATTTTTTTAAATGATAGACTATATTATGTGTAGTCACATAAATCTGTCCATTTTAATTAAATGAATATTTCGTATTTATTTGATTAAAAATCCACTAGCCACCAATTAATTAAATTAATATTTAATTAATTCATCCCCAAACATTCTTCTATTAATTAAATAAATTATTCAATTTATTTTAATTAATTCATTAAATCCAATTCAAATCAATTAATTAAATAAAATCTATTTATTTAATTAAATTCCCTTTTCCTCTTTTAAATAAATTAAATAAAACATTTATTTAAATCATTATCCCCACCCCACTTGCATTTTCCTACAAATGCAACTTGCACACATTTATTGAAATAAATGAATTTTTATTTTAAAAAAATCCTATTTTCCCTCACCCACCAAATCCACTTGCAAAAATCTAATCCCCTTCTAGATTCTTCTAACCCCTTCCTAATTAGCCTAATCCATCCCCTAAATATTGTCACATTCCTAAGCAAAATGGAGTCACTTCTCAAAGACCCCAAAGTCTTTGATAACCATTAAAGGCTTTCAACCTTCAACCACTTAATTCCTCAAAGTCTTTGATAACCATTAAAGGCTTCCAACTTTCAACCACTTAATCCCCCAAAGTCTTCAATAACCATTAATGGTTAATTCAACCCTCCCACATGGTTAAAACATTTGTTTTGACTCAACCTCTACCCAACCCAAGGGTCTCATCATGCCTTCAATGCTTTGACCATGATTATCTCTTAATCATTTGCACAAAGGTTTATCCTTGGATTAATTCCTAATTCAGTGGGTAATCCTAATTTAGGCTTGACTCTTAGCCTTTAGATAACCATGAGGTCTTCTCAGGCCTTTAATGCCTCCAACCTCTTCTTTCAACCCAACCCTATGTTGACATTTGTCACCATTTCATTGGTGCCAATTGTGCACATGGATCCCCAACTTTCAAGCTTGACCCTTGATTAAACCCTTCAATCTTGGCCATCCATTGCTCCATTTTTCCTATAAATAGAGCCCATTCCTTCATAATCCAGATCCTGAAAACTTGTATGCATTTAGACTATAGACATTTTAGAGAGCATTTTAGCATAAACAATCTAATCTTTTATCTTTTGGTTAAAATACATCATTTTAGCATTACTATTAGCTTTTCATTTCATGTTTAGGAGCTATACTACAATCTCAATCCTCCATAAGCATCCATAGTGCAAAAAGCTGCTGAGAGCTACACTATTTTGGAACTTGGAGAGGAGAGGAACAAGGGAGAAAGGAGCTAATATCATGTTGAGAGATAGTTGGAGATATCTCATTGTCTTACTTCTTTAGTTAGATTCATTAGCATGTTTTTAGTGTCTCTCTTGGAATGCCTTCATATGTTTTTGATTGATTAACGCTAACGTCTTGTGTGTTTTGTGTTGATTGATCTTAAGCTAACATTGTGCCATTTAGGAGGGCATCATTTGGTGAACCCGACGTGAATTGAACACACAACCTTCTGATCATTTTTTTGAAATTAACATTTTGCTTGTTGAAATTGCCACACAGGTCGCGCTTTGGCGCTATTGAACGCGTTTTAGCGCTTTTGCAACCATTTCTTTTAGCGCTATTGACCCTAAGATAGCGCTATTGAAAATGTTTCAGCGCTATTGACAACATTCCAGCGCTATTGTCACAGTTTCAGCGCTATTGACACACTTTTAGCGCGTTTGTCTTCTCGGGTTCTTGTTTTCTTTCAGCGCTACTGTTTTAGTTAGCGCTTCTGCTCACGCAGACTAGCGCTATTGTATGAATCAGCGCTTCTGCAAAAACGCAGAATAGCGCTATTGCGACAGAGTGTCGCCCAAATTGACTTGTAACCAAAAAATCAGAATTTAGGCTTGTGGAAGCCCCCCCTTTGAGCATTGATTTTATTAACTTGTTTCTTTTCTTTGTGCAGGTTAACAACCCAACAAAAATCACAAAAATTTTCATTTAAGTGCTTAAAAGGAACTTAAAAACACAAAAAAAAAAAAAAGTTTTTTCTTGTTTTCTAGTTAGACCTCATTTTCTTTGGTGCTTAAAATTAACAACGCAACTTTAATTTCATTTGCATCAATTGGGACTTAAAAAGCACAATCCACACTTCAATTTTTGGTGCAGTAAAAAGAACAATCCACTTGTCTTGATTTATTTTTGACAAACAAATTTTCCTTCAAAGCAAAATGTGTTTTTCATTAAGTTGACCAGGATTTTCAAAATTCTAGATTACAAAACACATTGCCTTTGAAGTTAAAAAGAACACCATGGTTGTTGGAGCAACATCTCCAAATAGTTAGATCATCTTTGCAAATGTTGGATTAAAAGGAACAAGTGAATTTCGTGTTTGGCACGCTTGTGCACAAAAGTCAGTCGAGTGGACCTACTTCTAACACACACTATCCTCTCCCTTGGCTCTCGTGGTCCTAGGTGCAAGAGAAAAGTGTTAGTAACACTCAAATTTTTATCTTTTTAAGAGAGGCCTGCCAAGGGATCGATACTCTTGGGAACGACCTCGAGCGGTAAATCCTTCGAGCCGCTATAGAAATCAGGTGAGAGCGAAAGCTGTAGCCTTGGGTATAGCTGTTCCTACAGTGTAACTAGCCGAAAGGACAAATGGGCCCCACCACCAGTTACAAGGCTCTTAAGTGAGTCACTGCAGAATGAACTTATGTCCAAAGCCATCGAACATGACTAAACACCTTTAAGTAGTAGCCCACCCGTTCTATTGATTGAGGATATTTGAGGTATAATTTAGTGCAAGAGCATAGATGGTTTTGCTCCCAAGATACTCACCATACATATTTCCTTGAGTAGAAACATAGCTTTTTGAAAGGTCACTTGTGGCTTGATAAAAGTGGTGACTCCCCCATCATAGGGATCATCTATTTGTTATGCTCGTGCAAGACTTAGTATATCACATCCTTACCTGCCACGGCGGGATTCATAAGGTATGTAGTACCAAAGTCGAAGAAATATCAAGATGTGGGCTAAATTTATCACAACTGGCCATTTGACCTTAGGGATAAAAAGTGTTTGAAGTGTGTTCGTTTTACAGACCTAGAGCAAATTGAGCCGACTTCAGGCTTTGGAATTACACCTTAAAATAAATCTAAAGGAGGGGTCAAAAAAAAACAAGTCCAAGGATTGGGTTAATCTAGACCCATACTCATTTGTGCCTTTGAGGCTACAATCTTGTGTTTGTGTGCTTGCTTTGTTTTCTTGTCAAAGAAAAATCAGAAAATCAAATCCCAAAAACAAAGTATTCATCCAACATCTGTCAACACAACTAAAAATACCAAAAACAAAGTGCAAACAACAAAGAGACAAAATTTATGACCATTCTTCACATCTTGCGAAAGAAGAAGTGTCATCAGAATATTACCTTGAAAAGAAGACCATTAAGCTCAAAGGCTTTGATCAAAAGGAGGAAATTCTTCTATCTCAATAGACAAATCTTTGTCTCACATAGAGTCTTTTTACATCGCATGCGTCTGTACCTTCAAGGTAAAACAAACGAGTTTGATTCAGAATCATTGAACCGCAGAGCTTTTATGCAATATAGAGCTCTGAGTTATCACAAAAATCAAGGAGGAAAGATTAATCCCAACTTTTTCCCCAACATCTGTATCACCTACAACACAGCTCGAGAAGTGCCACCAACGCCTGAAAGGGAAGAAGAAGAGTTTGTCCCATTTGTGACACAAAGTTTTTATTGAAAGTTGAAAAACAAAACATCCAGCATCTTTCTCATCCATCATCATTTCATCATCAATCCATCCCAAAACTCTCAAAACATTAAGAGGTTCTTGTCCCAAGATTCCTTTTTAGATATTGCTTGAAATCAAACACATCACATCACTTTTTAGATTGTTTCTACATCTAGGATAAGCTCATCCTAAGAGACACATCTACGCAGGTTAAAACTAGTTCATGAGTGAATCCTCTCATTGCTAGGTAGTCAAAATCTGTAACACATCTCAGATTTCTCTACACCTTATCACATCCAAACTTATCAAACAAACAAGCAATTCAAAGGAGGAATTTCGGTTACATCTACCTTAAAGTGCTAGAGATCCCCATACAACACAAATCACCAACCAATCAATCTTTCATTTCATCACCACTCATCATCATCTTCAATCAACTTCAAAACAAACTTGCAAACAAAATGGCTCAAACCCGATCACGATCAAGGCAACGAGAAATAGAAATTGAGGAAGAAGAGGACAACCTCAATGAATTTCAAGAAGCACTTGGAGGAAATGGGAATGATGAAAACCCAGGTACACCCACTCCTTCAACAATCGAAAGGGTTCAGCATAATCCTCATTTTAACAGATTATTTGATGAAATACTAAGGAGCAACGCAGATGCTCACTTCTTAAAACTCGCTCAAGAAGGAGCCAAACTCCCCTCAGACTTTGATCTTGCCCAATTAAGACAAGCATCAGAAAGACAAAGTCGCCATGAGGAGGAAAGGCGTAGAGATCCCATCAGATATAACATCCCTCGAGGTAACCCACCACCTCCTCCTCCTAATGAAATAGAGATGTTGCAGCAACAAGTTGAGAATCTCGCCCAACAGCTTCATAGTGGTGTTAAGACCAATCTGTCCCTATCCGTTTGATAGGAATATTTATATGCCACCCTTTCCACGAGGATTCGAAACACCAAAATTCAAAAAAATAGAGGAAAGGGAGATCCCTGTGATCATGTCCGAGAATTTCATTCCGCTTGTCTTGAAGTGGCTTATGAGGACACATACCTAATGCGCCTTTTTCCCCAAAGCTTGGGAGGAACAACTACATCATGGTTTTCCCGACTACCAGGTGGCATTAGAACATTTGAGGAACTCATCCAGAAGTTCCTATCTCATTACTCTTATAATATTGAACGCGACATCACCATGGCTGATCTATGCAACACCAAACAAAAACCAGGTGAATTATTCTCAGTATTCCTGCAACGATGGCGCCAAATGTCTAGCAGACGTTCTCTTCAGTTACCTGAACGAGAACTAGTGGAAATTTTCATTTCCAACTTAAACGAAGAAATGGAATTTCACCTGGATGTCAAAGATACAGATTCTTTTAACGATATGATCACCAAGGGTATAAAATGTGAACGGGCACTCATCAAAAAAGGACTCATCAAAATCTTTAATGAACCCAAAGATGGTCCTCGCCCGCGCTTCAATAGCGATAAACCGAACTTCTGGAACAAGAATAAGAATATCGTCAACGATGGAATTGTGGATGCTCGGACTGTCCAAAATGCACAACCTGTGGTTCGGTTTGCAGGACAAAATCCTCCACCTCAAAATAACACAAATGTTCCTCTTAATCAAGGTCGCATCACATCTCATGATGAACCAAGACCTCGTCCACAAAAACAAAAATGCACATACACTCCCTTAGGGGAACCCATTGAAACAGTGTTGCGACAACTCCTCTCTCAAAATTTGGTCACTCTACCTAAGCTATCAAACTATGAGCCTCAAGTCAAACCAGCATGGTGGAGAGATACTGAACACTGTGAGTTCCATCAAGGAAGAGGACACAAGACAAGTAATTGTCATCGATTGAAAGATCTCATTCAGGATCTTATTGACTGAGGAGAAATTGAAATTGAAGGGCATGACCCAAAAACAACCAATAATGATCATCAGATGTTCAAGAATCCACTTCCATCGCAAGATCAAAGGGGTCCTTCCACTTCCAGACGAAGTCCTGATACCACTGATTATACGCAGGCTGCGTATAATTACACTGTCAATCACCTGTATGATGCCAGTGAACAAATTGCAACTATCACCTTCAAAAATCCCACCTCCAATTACAATGTTGTTACACGTCGTGGCAAGGTCACCATCAAGGCAGCTCCACAAGGCACCACCTCCAATCCAAAGCAGTACAATCTTGTGGAACAATTAGACAAAACCCCTGCGCTTATATCCATTTTGGAGCTTTTGCGTCTGTCACCCTCTCATAAAACTATCTTGGATCAAGCACTCCAAGAGGCGTCAGTCCTTGCAAACTTGAATACGGACCAATTTCAAGCCATGGTTGGAAATCTAAAGTCATCACCTTGTCTCACTTTTTCTGAAAGTGACAACTCTTCGTTCCAGCAAACTCATAACGCCTCACTCCGCATTGAAGGCTTTGTCAACCAACACAGGATCAAGTGAGTCTTGATAGATAATGGAGCAGGCCTAAACATTTGCACACTACAGTTGGTCACAGCATTGGGATATGCAATAGAATCAGTGGATCCTCGCAAGAAGATCACCATCAAGGCCTATGATGATGCAGAGCATTCATCCAAAGGAGACGTGGTACTACCAATCCTAGTGGGCCCTGTGGTAAAGCACATCATCTGTCAGGTTCTGGACCTTCCTCTGCCATATAATCTATTATTAGGGAGACCTTGGATACATGCCATGCAAGCCGTTCCATCTACCTACCATCAATGTATCAAGTTCCCACATAATGGTGCAGAGATCACAATCCTGGGCGATGCAAATCCCTTTGCATTTTGCCATAATATCAGCCATCAACCAGAGATTACCGTTCCTAATAATAGAGAAGCCATTTCCTCCACATCATATATAAATCCCGCCTCTCTTGCCAGTTCAAACACCCCTATGCCCAAGCAAGAAAAGCTAAAGATGAAAGTAGCAGAGGAAGGTCCTGGAGAATATAACTTGAGTCAGCTCTTTTGTGTGGGACAAATGCCCACTTCTCCTAGAACTCATGGTAAGCCACAGCAGTTACTCCAGCAACCACTAATCATGCCTGCATGTGCCTTAACGCCTTTCATTCTTGGAAAGAGTCAAGAGGAAGAGACACAAGATGAGGACCTGGCGGAATGGATCTATAAGGATCCCATCACCACTGACATACCGCGAGTTACACTTCCTACGGAACAATATGGCAAAGGCCTCCTCATTATGCAAAGAATGGGATATGATGGTCAGAGTGCTTTGGGATACTGCAAACAAGGACGACATGAACCTCTGCTACCAGAATTCAAGCCTAAAGGTAATACAGGCCTAGGTTTTGAAAAAGAGATCCTTCCTAAACTCAGATTCAAAGGAAAACCTAGCAAACCATTTTGCCCGCCTACTGCAAAGAGGACACCTTTCATAATCAAAGCACCATCAAACACTATCCCCACTGCCCCATCGAGGCTCACAACTCCACCGCAACCATCACCAATGTCACTCATCCCATCAAACGAACTCGTAATCCCATCAATAACACCAATAGCAGCAGCAACTGTATCAGAACCCGCAGCAACATCTATGGCGCCAGTAGTTCTAGCAGAAGCCACTGAGTCACCATTACCAATACTTCCAGTAACAAATCCTTTAAACCCCATCACGATTCCTGCAGCACCAATCACTACAAAGATACATAAACCAATCACACCTGCCGTGTTTAACTCTAAAGACATCCCAGTATGGTATAGCAATCGGATGCTGGAAAGTGATTCAGAGACCGACTCACATGAGTGGGAATTTGATTCTGTACAGCTTAACACTTCAGATGAGGAAGACACATCACTACCTCCACCACGCAAAGACATTCCTGTTTACGGAGAAGCACAGATAAAGACCACTTGGGTACCTGAGCTGGAAACATCTTCCACAGACCCTACGTCTCATCCTACGCCTGATTCTGACAGGGAGAATACCATCAACAACCTTCACCACATTGTCTTAACCCTCACTGATACCTCTAACGAACTTAATCTAATCGATGAAGTAATGCCCATTATCCACCCTGAACTCATCGAATGGAACCAATCAAATCCTCCATGTCTTGACCTCTTCCAAAACGATGAGGCTATCATTGACTTTTTGGAATTAAGGGATAATCTACCAAGCGGGGATCACAAAGCTGGATTCGCCATTCAACTTAATAGCGCAACATACTTCGGGGCGGATGCCAAACCCTTCAGCTGCAAAAATATAACATTAAAACATGGATCTTCCAGTGAAAACCACACTGTGGCACTGTTTGATCCAACAAAAGTAAAAAGAAAGAGCGTATCCAATGGTGAAAACCTCTCTGAGGCGCCTGAGGATGAAGGGTTTGACATTCTCCCTGCTAGTACACAACAGGAACGATCTACGATTCTTATTGAGGAGACCAAAGAATACAATGTGGGGACTCCTGAAAATCCTCATATCATACATTTGGCATCTCTTCTCACTCCAGAGGAACAGCCTAAATTTATAGAGTTCTTCCAGAAGCGTCAGATCAACTTTGCATGGTCATATGTAGACATGCCTGGGCTTGATCCTGATTTAGTCATGCATCATCTCACAGTAGCAAAAGGAGCCAAACCTGTCAAGCAGAAGCTTCGTAAGATACATCCCTAGATTGCAGTGCTAGTCAAAACAGAACTCAAGAAACTCCTGGATGTTGGTTTCATTAGACCAATTGATTATGCAGAATGGATCTCCAACATCGTGCCAGTTGGCAAACCAAAAGGGGGCATCCGCATTTGTACTGACTTCAGAGATCTAAATAAGGCCTGTCCTAAGGATGACTTTCCCCTACCAAATATCGACATCATAGTGGATCTAACAGCAGGACATGCCATGCTTTCACTCATGGATGGCTTTTCAGGATACAATCAAATAAAGATCGCACCAGAGGACCAACATAAGACAGCCTTCACATGTCCATGGGGCACATACTGCTGGAATGTAATGCCTTTTGGTCTAAAGAATGCAGGAGCAACCTATCAAAGAGCAATGACCACCATCTTCCATGACATGATGCATACTATGATGGAAGATTATGTGGATGATTTACTAGCAAAATCACTTACTAGAGAAGGACATCTCCACATCTTAGATAAAATCTTTGATAGACTGGAACAATATCATGTTCGACTCAACCCAAAGAAATGTGTCTTCGGAGTAACCTCCGGGAAACTTCTAGGATACATTGTCTCAAGCAAAGGCATTGAGGTCGATCCAGCAAAAGTTAAGGCAATCATGGACATGCCACCTCCAAAGAATATCAGTCAGCTAAGGACATTACAAGGACAGCTTCAATCCATCCGAAGATTCATTGCACAATTGGCTGATAAGTGTCACCCCTTCACACACCTGCTACACAAGAACATACGCTTTCAATGGGATGATAGATGCCAGCAAGCATTTCAGACGCTTAAAGACTATCTCATGAATCCACCATTGTTGATGCCACCAGATCCAAGTAGACCGTTGTTACTTTATATCTCAGCAACAAGTACAGCATTGGGTGTACTACTAGCACAACATAATGCAGAAGGAAAAGAGTGTGCTGTATACTACATCTCTCGCACACTGGTTGGCTATGAACTCAATTACACACCTATTGAGCGAGCTTGCCTAGCAGTAATCCTAGCATCCACTAAATTGCGGCACTATCTATTAACACACAAGGTACAACTCATTGCAAAGATTGATCCACTCAAGTACTTACTCAGCAAAGCAGCATTGACAGGTCGCTTGGCCAAATGGGTAATGATTCTAAGTGAATTTGACATTGAGTATGTGGACCGTAAAGCTATCAAAGGGCAAGTAATTGCAGATCAGTTGGCCGATGCACCACTCATAGGCGATCAACCTCTCATTTCCAATTTTCCAGATGAAGAGATATTCATGATCACAACAGCACAACCATGGAAGCTATATTTTGATGGGTCATACACTAGGCACGGCTCGGGGGCAGGCATTCTGTTTATCACACCTCAAGGTGATAGCATCCCGAAGTCTTACAGGCTCACATTTCCATGCACAAACAACATAGCAGAGTATGAGGCCTTGATCACAAGACTCAGGTTAGCCGTACAATGGAAATTACAAGAACTGCAAGTATATGGCGACTCGCAACTGGTCATTCGACAAGTAACAGATGAATATCAGACCAAAGATGATAAACTCATGCCATACAAGGAAATGGTGGACACTCTAAAGACATCCTTTACTACTATCACCTTTGAGCAGATACCAAGAGATCAGAATCGAGCTGCTGATGCTATGGCTACTATCGCATCTCTCCTAGATCTTCCACAGAATTCAACACGCTATGAGTTCTTGGTAGAACAGCTTTGGATCCCCGCTTATGATATCCCCGAATCTGAAATGATATGTTGCCTTGTTGGTTCCGAATCCCCATGGTACGGTGAGTTCTACACCTATCTTTGCGATCATACTCTTCCTCCTAACCAATCAAATAACCAACGAAAAACCTTCATTCGCCAAACTGCTCGATATACCATTATTGCCGAAACCCTATACCGACGTAGTCTTGATGGTACTCTCCTTCGATGTCTAGAACAAGATGAGATAACAAAGGCTTTGGAAGAGGTACATGAAGGAATTTGCGGGACTCACTCAAGTGGTCCGTCACTCGCCAAGAAACTCATGCGAGCTGGATACTATTGGCCATCTATGGAAAAGGATTCCTACTACTTTGTCAGGAAATGCAAGAAATGTCAAGTTCATGGCGACCTGATACATGCACCAGCCCAGGAACTGCAACCAATCACGACACCATGGCCTTTCTATCAATGGGGCCTTGACCTTGTGGGTAAGATTCATCCATCTTCATCCAACGGCCATAAATTCATTATTACCGCCACCGAATATTTCACCAAGTGGATCGAAGCTGTTCCACTTACCCAAGTCACTGGCAAGCAGATCGCCTCATTCATCCTCAACTACATCATCTGCCGGTATGGTGTGCCCATGTCCATCATCACAGATAATGGTCTTCCTTTCAAAAATCAGGATGTCCGTGAGCTTTGTGAGAAATTTCATATCCAACACCGCTTTTCCACTCCCTATTACCCACAAGGCAATGGTCAGGCCAAAGCATCCAATAAAAACATACTGAGGATCCTAAAGAAGACAGTCAATGATGCCGGCCGTGATTGGCATGTTCAATTAAATCCAGCGCTATGGGCATATCGAACTAGCATTCGAACCCCTACAGGTGCAACTCCTTATTCATTGGTCTATGGTGCAGAAGCTATCTTGCCTATTGAGGTCGAGATACCATCATTACGAGTTTCCTTGCATAATCTCATCGATGATGAAGCATACAGAGTCTCACGCCTTCAGGACTTAGAGTTACTTGATGAGAAGCGACAAGCTGCATACAATCACCTCAAGGCCTATCAGCAGCGCATGAGTAGAAGTTACAATCACCGAGTTAGATCTCGTACATTTGAGGTAGGTAATCTTGTTCTATGAGAGAATCCTCGCAACCAACCAAATAGAGAACATCAAGGCAAGTTTGAATCAAACTGGCTCGGCCCATATGTTGTCACTGCTGTATTTGGGTCCGGGGCATATCAGTTGGCTACATCAGAAGGAGAACCGCTTGCAGATCCAATCAACAGCATGCACCTCAAACGGTTTTATACCTAAGCTGTACAGAGCATCCGGGTCCCCTGCATACTAGAAAATACCAAAAACATTCAGAAAATGTCCTGAAGAAAATACAAAAACATTCAAAAAAGTAAAGAAAAATCATGCATCCAAACGGTGAACAACCACTCCGGTGGCACCTTGGGTAAGTACGATGGTGAAAACCTGGCAAACAGGCGCCACTCGTAAAGGCTATGGCTCCATTGTCTTTCAGACTTGTTGCGATCACATCTACTTCATACATACATCCATCCATCCAAAAAACATGGCTTGTTATTCCTCTGCAATTATGATAGTACTCCATACATCTTGCATCCCGCTTTTTCATAGTCATGTCTAAAACTGGGGGCAATACCCTTACCCTCGTGATGGAAGTGGATTCTACATTGTCTTATGTGTAATTACGCTCTTCATTCAGGCAATCATCAGAAAATATCAAAAACATTCAAAAATGTCTCGCAAAATACCAAAAACATTCAAAAACAATACAAAATCCAAAAATATCAGAAAACATCAAAAATCACACAAAAACATGGCAACACCTTGTACATACCCATCTATGCAGATACAAAATAAACATTGACAAAATACTCACACAATGACCACTTACCAAATGACCACACAATCCACATCAACAAATCCAAACCTGTCTTTAAAAACAAGGATGCATCCTTCCTTATCAAAAACAAAGACAAGATGACGTTTTCTTTGACAAGAAAATTATGTTAAGCTATCAAATACTTGGTTGATTTATGAGTACAATCATTTGTTTATCTGTATCGGGATCTTTTAGCATTGATTTGTATCGTTTGCGCATTATTTCCGATGAAGTTCTGGGGCATGTACTAATGGTGTCTACGTGGGAAGTTCACTAAGCTATGTGATCATAGACAAAAATGCAGTCATAGATCACTACGGCTTGCTGACTACAGCGTATATCTCGACCATATGGACATGAACCATTACCAAGGATCCTTATTCTTTATTCTTTATGTATATATACTGTTTGGTTGCAGGTACAATGCTCATTCTTTGGTTCCTCTTCCTCCAAATTGGATAAAGGTTTTATTTTCTTAGTACGGTATGAACTTGTCTCAAGATCTGATCAGCCTAAGATCAAGGAGGACGATCCAAGTCATGCACGAAAGGAGATAATCCTTGTCTATTCCGCAAGCAATACTCTGGTCGACTTGACCCTTATATCAAGTCGTTTGTATTAACTTGCTATATTAAAATCCATGAAAGAAATACTCAGGTCATCTTGAATTATTGTGTCAAGATGCTTGTATTCTCTTCCAACATTTTAAAGCTCAATGATGAAAATAGAGCACTATGGATCGTCATTTCACCTCATCTATTTATATCTTGCATTCTGTTGCATATCACCCATCCACTCATTCATTCATATATAGGCTTTTACATGCACAAATGACTAAATAAAAACTGGTCTTGGATACAATCACGACCGAGTACTCTGATACATCATCAATGCATCATACAAAGTCTTAAAAACCTTGCATTCCTCATGATCATATCATCCTTGCATTTAGGTGCATCTTGCATTACGTCCATTCATGTCATTTTTCAAAAACATTGCATATAGTTCATTATTGACATTACTTTTCATTTAAAAATCATTTTCATCAATCATAAATAATTAGATTCATTCAAGGGGATCAAATTGTCTTTGGTTGTATTGCATCATTTAATAAGCATTCATTTCATATCAATTATCCATTATCATTTTATTAAACTTTTCATCATTTATTATTTGCATTCATTTCTTTATAGTAAAAAGCTGCATTCATTCATTACTACAGTATCTTATAATGCTCATTTTAGGATTCATTTCACATTACATTTATTATCATCACATTAAGGTGCAGTTATTATCCCCATTAGTTATCATATCATCATATAAACATTTGTACTTTCCATTTGTTTATCCATCAAACATTCATTTTAAAAAATCATCATATAAACACTTGTACTTTACATTTGTTTATCTATCTGCATTCATTTTAATATCATTTTATAAACATTTGTCCTTTACATTTGTTTATCCATCAAACATTCATTTTAAAAATCATCATATAAACACTTGTACTTTACATTTGTTTATCTATCTGCATTCATTTTAATATCATTTTATAAACATTTGTACTTTCCATTTGTTTATCCATCAAACATTCATTTTAAAAATCATCATATAAACACTTGTACTTTACATTTGTTTATCTATCTGCATTCATTTAGACATCATCATATAAACATTTGTACGTTACATTTTGTTTATCCATATGCATTCATTTAACATTTTGTTTATCATATAAACATTTGCACTTAAACATTTTGTTTATCCATATTACATTTATCTAAAAACACATCTAGATGCATTTTTATACATATATATCATTCATTCAAAACCATTGCATTGACATCATCACATAAATCATCTTATCATTGCATCGCAATAGGAAACACCATCAAAATCATGTTCATAAAATCCAGCATACGCATATATCATCATGGCATTCCATACATAAAGCATTACATCTCAAATCACATACAACAAATACATCTAACCCTGCATTCATATGTCAGTATACAACATCCTAAACCATCATAAAAACATGCATAAAAGAAACATCTCATCAAATGCATACATGTACACATATCCATCTACGCAAGCAAACATAATCATGCATGAACATCCATACATCATCACATGCATAATCATCACAAATATGGGATCTCCTCATATATATCATCTCATATATCAGAGTACAATGAAGTCTACAAAAAATCGGCTACCAAGAGCCATCCAAGATACAGTCCAAAAATAGACAATGATACAATACATGTATGCAAAAATGCTCTCTCAAATGCCACTCTGGCCAGATGCTGTACCACCACCACCCCTACCTACTCCACCACTGGTACCTGCACCACCTGATCCATCTCTCCGTGGAGGCCTCATCGAACCCCCACTCCCTCCTGCATCCCCTGATCTCTCCTGCCGTAGAGGACCCATCACACCCCCACTGCTCTGCATCCTCTGCGATCGCTCGGATCTGGCCTGTCGCATCTGTGAATAGCTGAGAGCTCGCTGGCTGATCGGTACCACCTGCTCATATAACCCACGCCAGTACTCTATCTTCGCCTGTGCTCGCCGCATCTCCCTCATAATCTCCCCTGAAGGCCCCTGTGCACCAGTCCGCACTCTCTCCTACAGCTCCGCCAATCTCTCCACCGCAGTATCTCTCTCCCGTAGCACCACTGTCAGCTCTGACTCACGTGCAAATAGCTGCACATCTCTAGCTGCTACCTCCGCCTCTAATCTCTCTACCCGGGTCTGCAAATAACCTATCATGTGCTCCCGCAGATCCCCAGTAGCTCCCTCCCCCATGTCCATGGCTGCCGCACCTGTATCACCCCCTCCACTAGGTCCCTCCCCTGCACCACCCTCCCCTGCACCAGTAGCCATCGGGATCTCTCTCTCCATCCCCCTCCCACTCAGCTGCACTCCTCCCTGCATCAAAGGTCCCTGTGATATCTGAAGAGGTAGTCCACCTCTCCCTCTCCGCTGCCTCGGCATCCCCAATCCTCCTCCTCCTCCTCCATCTCCTCCTCCACCTCCTCCTCCATCTCCACCTCCATCTCCTCCGCCACCTCCATCTCCACCTCCTCCGCCACCTCCATCTCCACCTCCTCCTCCTCCTCCTCCTCCTCGACCTCCTGCTCTCCGTCCTCGTCCCCGTCCCCTCTCATCCTCAAACGCTGGGATCGGCTCAGCGGGGTCTGATATCCGTCGGATCGGGTGCGCCGCCCGATACTGTGTATACTCTGCTGTCACACCTGCATCCACGACCCTCGGTCGTAAGTCCCATGGCCTCGCCTGCAGTGTCCGAAACTCTGCCAGTGCCTGATCATACGGTAGCACTGGACCCCATGCATACCGCTCTCGGATCACTCGTGCATACTGCCCTGATCCACTCGGCAGTCCCTGCTGCCGTCCAAACTGCCTCATCACCCATCCCGGCACCTGTCTCTCTACATGATACGAAGTCCTCCCAATGAGGAATCGGGTCATGAAGCAATACGGTAGTGCCTCCGCATCATCCTCCCATGGCTCACACTCCAAGTATGGCCGCCAGATCACTGCATCCAAATCATCTAATGCCCGCCGCCACCACTCTAGCTTCCCCAAGTGGGGCTGGCTCATCATACCACTATACATAAACATATAGGGCTGGTCCACGGCTCGGAATCTCAGACTCACTAGTCGAGTCACTGGTAGATGCTCCCATGCCCACACATGCAGCAGCGTCATGCCTACTGCAAGCGAACCTCTCACCCGGTACACTACCTCGTGTAACTCCTGATACATGTGCGCTAACACGCACGGCCCCCAGGCATATCGGGTCCCCTCAGTCACCATCATCTCTATAACCTGTCCCCACCCGACCGCCAATCCATGTGACCGCCTGTCTGGACACAGAAGTCCTCCGACGATCCCTGATAATACTGCTGGAAGGGGCTCATATAGTGCCGCTATATCCTCCCAGGCGATCGAGCCATCATCAATGTATACATCCTCATCAAATATCCTCTGGCAAGACACCGTCCCCCAAGATCGATCATATGTCACCAGCTGCCCCCGAATCAGAATCCGAAGGATACGCCACACGTCCTCTAAAGTCACCGTCATCTCGCCCTGGGCCAGATGGAACGTGCACGTCTCACTGTGCCATCGCTCTGCCAATGCTGTGATCAGGCCGTGATTCATCCGAATCACGGGCATGTGCATCACCTCGTACAGGCCAATAGCTGCAATACAATCAATCTCTATCTGCGTCAATCGATCCCGCAATCCCTGTGTCACGGGGTGGCGCTCGCGTAACTGCAACACGCGCAGATCCTCCTGCACATAGACATTCATCCAACCACCATCAGTTGTTTTGTTATCAAACTTTCTTAAGTTTAAACCTAGACTATCATCAGATACTTTGATCAAGTATCTTCGGGTCTCAACAGGTAAGCAATCATGGCCGCCTAGACTTCAACAGGCATTTATCCTAACAAATGACCTAAGTCTCATCGGGCTGCTATGGTTCAAAACAACTCCCACTGCACCTCGCCATCCATCAATCGTTAGTCATCCGGAGATTTATTTTGTCCGAAACTGAGGCATCTCGTTATCCTAAGGCAAAAGCGCTATTTTATCTACAATAGCGCTAGTTATACACAATAGCGCTACAATCACATCAATAGCGCTCAAACCTTTCTACAATAGCGCTACAACACCAAAAGCGCTAAAAACGCTATACAATAGCGCTATTACCCATCAATAGCGCTCAATTAACCCTACGATAGCGCTAATTTGTCAAAAGCGCTAAAACTTGCCTACAAAAGCGCTAATTAATAGCAAAAACGCTCAAACTAGCTTACAAAAGCGCTATTGTGGCACAATAGCGCTACTTCATGGAGCAAAAGTGCTAAAAACATAGTTCCAGCGCTCTTACTCCGACTTGACTTGGACTCAGCTAAAAACATATTAAAAATGCATGAAAAGAAAGTTTTCGAATTTGCGTATCGCTGGTCCATAGTCGGCTGGGCGCTGGAATCGTCGCACTCGCTCAAATCGGTGCTCGGTGATCGAAAACGGCATCGTAGCTCCTCCTTGCTCCTCCAAATGTCACTGTCAGAGCTCAAGTTTTCAACTAGTCGCGGTCACAAATGATCCTATTTTCACCCCTTTCACCCCATTTATACCCCCCGCTGTCACCGTAACTTCGCCCTGCTCATCGCCGTGGTCCCCGTGAACTTCCCGAGCCTCCCATTTCTCCCTGTTTCCCCCGATTTCTTCTATTTTTCACCAGTATACCTAACTTCTTCTCTTCTCTCACCCTGCCAATTTTCATTCTTTTTCGAGAGATCGCCCGATTTTTCAAAAATTTTCGGCCCATCTCTCGAGGGGGCATACCACCCATTAAATTTACATTTTATGGGGCATTTCTTCACACCAGTTTTTCTTTCTTTGAAACGATGCGATAAACTGCACCGTCTCAAAGAGGGGCAAATGTAGTCACATAAATCTGTCCATTTTAATTAAATGAATATTTCGTATTTATTTGATTAAAAATCCACTAGCCACCAATTAATTAAATTAATATTTAATTAATTCATCCCCAAACATTCTTCTATTAATTAAATAAATTATTCAATTTATTTTAATTAATTCATTAAATCCAATTCAAATCAATTAATTAAATAAAATCTATTTATTTAATTAAATTCCCTTTTCCTCTTTTAAATAAATTAAATAAAACATTTATTTAAATCATTATCCCCACCCCACTTGCATTTTCCTACAAATGCAACTTGCACACATTTATTGAAATAAATGAATTTTTATTTTAAAAAAATCCTATTTTCCCTCACCCACCAAATCCACTTGCAAAAATCTAATCCCCTTCTAGATTCTTCTAACCCCTTCCTAATTAGCCTAATCCATCCCCTAAATATTGTCACATTCCTAAGCAAAATGGAGTCACTTCTCAAAGACCCCAAAGTCTTTGATAACCATTAAAGGCTTTCAACCTTCAACCACTTAATTCCTCAAAGTCTTTGATAACCATTAAAGGCTTCCAACTTTCAACCACTTAATCCCCCAAAGTCTTCAATAACCATTAATGGTTAATTCAACCCTCCCACATGGTTAAAACATTTGTTTTGACTCAACCTCTACCCAACCCAAGGGTCTCATCATGCCTTCAATGCTTTGACCATGATTATCTCTTAATCATTTGCACAAAGGTTTATCCTTGGATTAATTCCTAATTCAGTGGGTAATCCTAATTTAGGCTTGACTCTTAGCCTTTAGATAACCATGAGGTCTTCTCAGGCCTTTAATGCCTCCAACCTCTTCTTTCGACCCAACCCTATGTTGACATTTGTCACCATTTCATTGGTGCCAATTGTGCACATGGATCCCCAACTTTCAAGCTTGACCCTTGATTAAACCCTTCAATCTTGGCCATCCATTGCTCCATTTTTCCTATAAATAGAGCCCATTCCTTCATAATCTAGACCCTGAAAACTTGTATGCATTTAGACTATAGACATTTTAGAGAGCATTTTAGCATAAACAATCTAATCTTTTGTCTTTTGGTTAAAATACATCATTTTAGCATTACTATTAGCTTTTCATTTCATGTTTAGGAGCTATACTACAATCTCAATCCTCCATAAGCATCCATAGTGCAAAAAGCTGCTGAGAGCTACACTATTTTGGAACTTGGAGAGGAGAGGAACAAGGGAGAAAGGAGCTAATATCATGTTGAGAGATAGTTGGAGATATCTCATTGTCTTACTTCTTTAGTTAGATTCATTAGCATGTTTTTAGTGTCTCTCTTGGAATGCCTTCATATGTTTTTGATTGATTAACGCTAACGTCTTGTGTGTTTTGTGTTGATTGATCTTAAGCTAACATTGTGCCATTTAGGAGGGCATCATTATGTATATGTGAAGCTCATTAAATTTCACCTTTTTTCATCACATGTCAAGCCTTAGTATTGAATTATTTTTATTATTCATAGATATAAATATGTTTGCCCACTTTCTTTGCTAATAATATCGGTTCACTTTCTCATAATACAATATATATATTGAAGAAGTTGAGAAATACAACTTTAAAGATCCCAAGAACACCTGCAAGAAAAATACCTATCACAAGAGAAGAATGGAGGTAAAAATAAATAATGGCTCTAAAGAAGAAGATTATCATTCAAAGAGGGATTTAAATAAAAAGTACAATACAAACCTTATAAAAGAAGAATATGAAACCCTAAAGGGATAAAGTGTATTTAATAATTAGAATAATTATTAAATACCTGTCATATTATTAAATGCCTAAGTTTAGCTTAAGTGTAGAGGATAATAGACTAATAATTAAATAAATAATTATTAGCTAATACATGAAAAATCTCACACGCCCCCTTAAGATGAACTTAGGGAGTAGCTAAAAAACTAAATGCATGAAGCAAAAAAATGCAACTACATGATGAAGGCAAATTTAGGTCCCAACAACAATGCCTAATGAGGTACCCAAGTACAAAAAATCTATGTAAAGCGAAGAAATAGAGAAAATATCATGAGAAAAATCTCTACTCCAAAAAGAGATGAAATACAAGTGAAGGAATGAAGAAGCCTCCAAACATGAATGTTCCAAAAGATAGGAACAAATGAAGAGTAGAAGAATCACAGAAGCATGAAGAAGCTGCAAACACTTTCAAAGAATAATTGTTGATCTCAAGAACCTCCACTGAAAATATAAGATGATCAAGTAGAGAAGACTGTAATCTGCATGAGTTCCCTCAAATAACACTACTCAAATCAGATGGAAAACAAAGGAAAACAACCAAACTCGTAGATACAGATGGCAAAAACCACCAAAGTCTGAAGGGATGATCAATCAAAGATGGAAGGTTGCCTCCAAAAATAGGAATGGAAGAGTGTCCATATGGGAAATGATCCATCTCAGCGAAATGCATAAGTAACCAGCCACTACATCCACCTAGTACATAGGAACAAATACTGAATACATAACTCACTCCAACGAACCAAGGAAGCATTAGAACCAACAACCAACGGGAGAAACCCCCCCATAATGCTAACAAGGGAGAGGTGACAGGTACACTGAAACTAGATGCCAAGAAAAACTGCATGACGAAGAACCAAGAACAACAAGAGTGCAACAGAAAGTACAAACACATATAAAGGCTAGTGTCGTGGAAGGAACACTCACTTGACACACATCATGAGACTAATATCATGGAAGGAACACTCACATGAAAAAGGTAGATGGCAAACCAAGGCAAACATCAAAGCCCCCCATGGCACTTTATAATGTAGTGCGTGTACAATAAGGCAAAAGATGTGCAAGATCCCAAGCATGCAAGGCTTAATGGTACTTTATCTCAATGTATTTGCAAAAAAGTAAAAGCTTACAAAATGATGTATGCAATTCTCAAAGAAGACAAAAGGTTGGAAATACAGAAATAATAGCCAAAGATGAGTCATCCCACACAAAGAAATGGATCCTAGGAGCTAAAAACATCCAAGATATTCACCAAAGTGCATAAATGAAAAACACTGAATAAAATGTATCTGGATCAGAATTTGGAAAGAAGACCCATACCACTGTAAAGTGCACAAAACCAGCTTTCTAACGATATCTCGTGTGCCAAAAACGGAGTCTAGATGCTCAAGATATGCCTCAATGAGTGCAAAAAACAAATTATGACATTGACTTCAATAAAAGACATGAAAATAGAAAAAATAGAAGAACAAACCTCTAGATCTGAAGAGAGCTTAGAAACAGTTTTCCAACGCCTATTCGTTTTTGAAAATCCGACTCAGTTTGCCTGAGTTATGATGAAAAAACTACCCCTTATCAAAAGGCTTCCAAGAGAAAAAAAAACCCCTCTGGTGGTGCCTAGGCGGAGCGGAGCTTGTCGGCTGGAGCAGAGTTGGCTAGGCAGGTGGTAGGTGGATGCCAGAAGCAGCAGCAAGCGGTCGGCAACGACTATGGATGGCGAAGCTGCGGTTGGCACGGCGGCGGGGCAGAGCTAGTTAGGCGGCATAGCGGGCTCCTGCAGCGGCTCCTAGGAAATGGGCTCCTGGGCGGTGAAAGGAAAACTAAATTTAAAGGCAACAAATAGATATTTTTAAAAAATAATTTATTTATTTTTTATATTTATTAATATGAAAAGATAGTATTGACATAATTTTAATTCTTTTTAAGTAATTAAATTTTAGAAGCATCATAGAATTGAAAATATAAAAACATATCTATTCTCATTCATTAATTTTATTACTATTTCATATTTATAAATATAAAAAGATTTTGATATAATCTTAATTTATTTTAAATAATTAAACTATAGAAATATCACGGAATTGATAATTGAATGTAAAAGAAACAAATAGATATTTTAAAAATAAAAATTTTGATACTATATTATCGATATTTATAAATATGGAAATACTTTTGACATAATCTTAATTTCTTTAAAGTGATTAAATTTTAGAAACATCATGAAATTGATAATTGAAAACCCTTAATTAATTTTTAGAATTGGTATTGATGATAGTAGCTTTCCAATTAAACCAATTTAAATTTTTGTTTAAAAGAATGAACAATTTTTTTTCGTAGGAGCATTACTATTCTATTGAATGAATATTTTAGCATAATTTTACTAGAAAAAAATTATATGTTATACTTCTAGAAAAAGCTATATTCCTTCTTGTTTTTTGATTAAGATTTCAAAAGTGATCATTATCAATTGCATTTACAAAATCAACATAATCATCAATTATATATACAAAATTAAGATTATTACCAATTACGTCTATAAACTCAAAATTATCATAATATTTTAAATATGAATTTAGATACTTACTTTAATTAAGTCAATTTTTAGGAAGTATATGCTTATCATGACAATTTATTATTTAATATTTTTTTTAAATATATTTTTTGCACCATTCTTATAGCTAATAACACTAAAGAAAATTAGTCCAAGGGGTTCCGCTTAACTGGTTAAAACACTGGGTTCTCACTGTGGAGACTCAAGTTCAATTCTCAATAGGGACATCTGAAGTGGAATTCTAAGCTGTGACTCTTGGCCTTCCATAGGATGGGGAAGGTCTTGGGGTCAATCTAATCAAACATAATAATAATAATAATAATTCAAATACATGTAATGGGGATGGGGTCCCCTACTGTCTATTCAGGCTTCGGCCAATTACCGATCAAAAAAAAAACAATAAAGAAAATTAGAAATATTTTTATTTAAAAAAAAATAAAATAAAAAAATTATAAAATTAATAATAATAAAATAAATGAATTGTTGTCTGCCTTCATGTGAAAGGGGCGAGATTCTTTGTCATTTCGTTGCACAAATTTTAGGATGCGTCTATTCTGGCTCCAAAACGACAGTACAGATTGACTAACATGTGTGTTAGTTGCGCGTTTTACACCGTCGATTTTATAATTAACCGTTACGATAGCCCAAATTTTATGCCAAGAAATAGTAGCTTCCAATGATGAATTGGGGATAAATTGGTAAAATAGATAGATACAATAAGAGGAGCGATTACATCTAATTCTACAAACAGTCAATGGAAACTTTGCTTGAAAAGCAGAAAAACATTTTCAGCTCAACCTAAACAGTGCGTACCAGTGAGTTAACATATATTTCTATTATGAATGGAGTAACTCCATTACAATATTCTCTACACATCTATAAAGCATTGGGTACGCATCATCAACCATGTCAGCCTACATTTGCCAGATTATTGAGAAGGTGTTTAGATACGAAGGACCTTGGAAAGGGCAATATGGCTCAAACCTATATAATAAAAGGTGGATTTGAGCTACCGGTTTTTTCATTGAATCGTCTCATTGATATGTATGCTAAATGTGGAAATTTGGAGAACGCACTTACAGTGTTCGACAAAATGTGCAAATGAAATTATATTTTTTTGGAACATTATGATTTTGGATTATGCCAGAAGAGGTGGTGTGGGATTTGCATGTAAATTGTTTGACAAAATAACCGATAGAGTTTGCATCTCCTGGAATGTTATGATTTTAAGCTATCTAAGAAATGAGAATGTCGAGGAAGCGCTCAAGCGTTTTCAACAAATGCATAAAGAAAGTAGAATGATGACAAAGTTCAGTTTCGCTAGGTTTGTGGATGCTTGCGCTGATATTTTGGTGTTGTAACAGGGTAGACAGGTTCATGGATGCATTATCAAGTATGGATTGATTTCAAATATGATTTTACAAAATTCTCTTGTTGATATGTATGCAAAATGTGGGAATTTTGAGAATGCCTGCCAAATGTTTGACGAAATGCATCAACAAGACTTGGTTTCATGGACTGCTCTGATTGCAGGATATGAGCGTCAGGGCCATAGCAAGGAAGCTTTATATATGCTCAGTGAAATGAAGCTAGCTGGTCTCAAGCCAAATGAGGCAACATATGCTATATTCTTAGACGCTTGTGCGGAATGTGGCAGAATTGAGTATGCACGCAATATGTTTGACACATTGCTCGAAAGGAATGTAGTTTTATGGAATGCAATGATTTCTAGATACAGGCAGAATAAGCATGGATTGGAGGTTGTAGGAATTGCTTTGCCATATGCAAAGGGTAGGCATTAAGGTAGACCGTGTTAGCTTTCTTTGTGTTCTTGTTGCTTTTTTTCAGGCCTACAAACTGTGAGCTTTGGCGAACAGATTCATTCCAACATTATTACAAGTGAATTTGGATTTGGATTAAATGTCTTTGTTCGTTGTGCACATAGAAATATGTATATGAAATGTGGTAGAATATGTGACACACAACTGTTTCAAAAATTGCATACTCAAAATCTTGTCTCTTACTCCATAATGATGCAGGGTATGCTCACAACGGCTATGCCGAGAATTTCTTGATATTGTTCTGTCAAACGCAATTGAATAGCATCAAACCGGATGCTACTACTTTCACTGGCCTTGTCAATATTTCTGTCAGTCTTGCATCTTTGGAAAATGGGGAACAAATGCATACCTATATTCTGAAAGTTGGATTCGAGAAAAGTGTCTTTGTAAGGAGTTAAATTGTTAAATTCTTGATATGTACTCTAAATGTGGAAAGATATAGAATGCATGCCAAGTATTTGAGGAAATTGCCCAGAACAATGTGATTTTATGGAATTCTATATTGCAATCCATGCTCACCATGGTTATGGCCTGAGTTCTCTTCAACTCTTTGAAAAAATGCAACATCAATATATTAAGCTAGATTGCACCACTTTTGTCATTGTTTTGTTTGCATGTAGTCATGCTGACATAGTTGATGAAGGTCGTTTGTACTTTGAGTCTATGAGTCAAGGTCACTGTATAGAACCGAGAATAGATCATTAAATGAACATGGTTCATCTTGTCAGCCGTTGTGGACTTTTGAATTAAGTAGAGGACCTTATTAACAGAATGTCATTTAAGCCTGATGCTAGCATGTGGGGGGCTCTTGTGGGTGCGTGCAAAATTCATGGAAATTTTGAGCTAGGAGCACGAGCCACATTGCACCTTGTTAAATTCACAAGGGGTTGATTCATGCAGCCCTTGCCAAAATAGGAGAAAATTTTTATTTGTTCTAATAGGGTACTATATTTTACCATCGTCTGGGTGCAGTGTCGAATTGACATCAAAGTTTCCATTCTTCAACATGATCATCTAAAACTGCCATGGGTTTGATCCCCTATCAACTTGATACAAGGATACCATATATAGTTCCCTCCCTACTGCATACAGAGGATAGTTTATTAAGTGAAAAAAGTGATGACTTGTAGATTGATGGTTACTCTATCAACATTAAGAATTTTTTAATCTTTATTTTTTATTAATTTTCATGATCATTCTATCAACATTAATGGTTATTTTATATTATTTTATTTTTCTATTCTATTTTTTAACCAAATTTACGAAGAAAAAAAAACAATTCTACATATCTTTTTCAAGCTACAATATATCATTACACCTCCTTTTAATACAAATACTAGCTATTAATTAAATTGAAAATTACAAAACCAATAACATATAATTTTCAATTTAATTACTAAATGACATGAAACTGTTATTCAAATGCATTCCATATGTCACATAGACACTTGATAGACACTTGCAAGTAATCGGGCAACACTCCAATGAAGTTAATTGTGAAATGAGGCGTTTCTCCGCTCACCCTACATTCTTCTGCACACGTGTGCGGGTCATGGAGAAACCACGTCATCCTCTTTTCACCGACCCACATTGAAAACTCCACATGGCTTCACTTTCACCGTCCTAAAAAACCCGAGAACGTACCATCCTCTTCTATAAAGTAACTGAATAAAGAGAATGTCAGCATTAAAAGCGAAGGCGTGCATAACTCATTCACAGTGTCAGTGAAACTATCTTGGAATCTCCTCAAGACTATCATTAATGGCAGCAATGGCTTCAATGACGATGAAATCTTCTGCACTGTTCAAATGCGAAGCAACTCAAAAGAGCTTCATGGGTCATGTCAACAGGGCACCACTCAAAAACCTTCGAGTCAAGTGCAACGCAGAGGTTTGCTCTTTCATCCGATCACTATAAGTTTCCAATTCACTGCATATTAATTCTTGTCTGAAATTTCGCTAATCTGTTTATTATGTTCGAAGGAGGATTCCGAGGGTAAAGAAGCCTCCCATATAAACGGCATTCCTTCTTCTTTTACTTCCACACCGTCCGGACAATCTCCAACCAGAAGCTCCGCGGTTCCAGTGACCCCAAAAAAGGTACGTGCTTTGCCCGATGCTCAATTACTCCAGTACAGGAATACACGTGACGTGGAATTTCACCGAATCTGACGTGTCATTATTAATTGCGTTAACGCAGACTAGCACGAAGTTTGGTGACGTGTTCGCGTTCTCAGGACCAGCACCAGAGACCATCAATGGAAGGCTGGCCATGGTGGGGTTTGTTTCGGCGGTTGCAGTTGAGTTAGCCAGCGGTGAAGATCTGGTGACTCAGCTCACCAGTGGAGGGCTGACGTGGTTTGTTTATAGCGCAGTAATGTTGTCGGTTGCGTCATTGGTGCCCATGTTTAATGGAACATCGGCGGAGAGCAAATCCCAGGCAATATTTTCATCGTCAGCAGAGATGTTAAACGGGCGTTTGGCCATGCTTGGCCTGGCGGCGTTGGCCGTGACAGAATATGTCAAGGGGGGTCCTCTTGTATAATTACTTCTTTTTCTACGGTTTCAAGAGTCCAGGTGTACAGAAGAAAAAGTCTGTAAATGAAAATGCCCAAGTTTAAAATCTGTAATATACTGGGCTATAGGTAGATCGACAAGGAAACTAAATTTGCAAGAAAAGACAATGGCTCAAATACAGCCTTATACGTGGAACATACAATGGGAGGGCTGATGGAATCTTGTAAAATCTTTCAGAAGAATTATTACTGTATAAAACAGAATTCTCAAGAAATGAATATTCGATACCTTCGACCAAAATTTCAGTCCTTGAAATTTTGGTCGGTCTTTTAGAACGTTGTTGTAGGCGTTGTTTCGTTCATGACTTCGTCTTCAACTCTTGGAGATCTTTCCAACGAGTTAAACGTTCACAATTTTGAGTCTTGATAGAAAATTAGGTCTAATCAAAGTTAAGATAAAATTTGATATAGTGTTTTTTTTTAAATTTCGTAGTTTTACATTTTATTATGTAATAAATAAATATGACTGTTGAGTTTTGATTCTCAAGGGGGTTCGGTGACCCTTGGAATTTCATGAACTGTTATATGGATTTTCGAATTGAATAGATTGCTTTTTGGCTTGCTTCAATTTTGTGTTTACCTTGTTTGTGTTAGCAAATCCACAATACCGTAGGTTCTCACTCAGGTGTTCTCATCCGAATCCATAATTCAGATCAGTAAAACGTTATATTATTTGGAGTAGGTTTTCTTCATGATTGAAGATCTCATAAATTAGGAAAAGCATCTTGTAATCATTCACGTTTTACTATTCCCTCACTCTTTGTACATCTAGACTTTCAATTATGCTTATTAAATAAATTATAAATGATAATTAAAAGTTTATGATAATATTTTACATGTATTTATTTGTGTATTTAGTAGATAAGTTTCAAATATTAAAAAAAAAAAAATTGTACAACGTGATAGTTATAGTTAAAATTTATTATAAAAGCATTAATATATAGATATCGGTTCAAACATTTTTTTTTAGACAAATATGTATTCATTTAGCTGTGCAAAAGATATTATTCATTATCATTCATAATGATTAAGATGATTATGACATAATGATTCCTCCCAATTTGCTGTATCTACGGAGAAGCTGCCAAAGATTTAAACTCTCAAATCACATAAAATGTAATCTAAAAAAAAGACTTCTTAATAACCGACAGTTTAGAAATTCAAGATAAATGAAATTAAGATGTAAGACTGTTAAATACTTTCTCCCAACCAGAACAACGGTGACAAACAAAATGTAAAAATGTTAACTGTTTTACTGTACTTTGTTACTTCAAGAGGCTGTCACTCTTGTCAACCAAATCTGATTCAATTCCAGAAATTTAACTTACCCATTGTCAAAACTGAGAAGTTGCACCTGTCCACCGTATAAAATGCATCCTAGTAACCCCTTTCCTGCTTCTACCGTGATGTAACGTTACAACTCCATTGCATCCTTTGGACAGTTGTCTACTCCCATTGGACATTCCCGTGATTCAACCTTTCGACCTTTCTGTAGTCGGATTTTCCTGGGATAATAACCCCTTGACATTCTAGTTCATAAGCCCACGTCTTATTAAACTACAATTCTACCTTACATCTAATAAGTCGTTACACCTCGCACACAGAATCTTATTCAAAACAGACGGATTTCAGACACAGCACATAGTCTAAGGCCAGTCTACATAAGAGATTGAATCATGTGATCAATTTGGCTGGTAGGTGTTGAAAGTTGAATATGCGTTGTTGAATAAAGAGAGCTTAGAAATTCATGACATGTTAAAGGGGTAAATATTTAATATATTTGAATTGTTCAAATGTTTCATATTGAATAAGCTTTTTTATATATAACAAGGTAATTTAAAAAGTTATTTTTGTTACATATATGTTTTATTGCTTATATTTAATTGTTATAAGTAATAATAGAGAAAATATGCAACACAAAGACCTTACAAACACATTAAAAATACATAATTGTTTCTTTGAATTTTCTATACAAAAATTTGTATTCTATTTGTACAAAATGCTAATGTGTCAAGCTATCATCCATAAACTACGCATAGAGAGATGATAGAGGTCCTCAAAAGATCTTTGTGACCCATCCCATGTTATCTAAAGGGCACTTGATAGCTCTATGTTTTGTGCAGATAGAGTATAGGATTTTGTATAGAAAATTCAAAGAAACAAGTATGTGTTTTTAATGTGTTTTGATGAGATAGATATATAACAAAAAGCATCCCTATTTGAACCTAGAAAATTTGTCTACAAAAGTAAGACAATATTTTGCTGTAGAGGGGGAAAAGTAAACTACTCTGATAGGCAACTAACAACTTCTTAGGGACTCACTAATTGGTCTCTTCACTCAAGATGAGCACAAAACATAGAGTTGTCGAGTGTCCTTTAAATAACATGGGATGGGTCACAAAGATCTTTTGAGGACCTCTATCATCTCTCTATGTAGTTTATACTTACCTCAACTATCAATTCAAAAAACCTTGATGAGATTTTCTAATTGCTTTTCAACAAGTGCCTTGAAGTCTATATGTTTTTTAATGTCAAAGTAAGTATCTCTATCTAACCTAGAAAATTTATCTATGAGAGTAAGAGAATATCTTTTTGTATAGGAGAAAAAGTGAACTACTCTTATAGGAAAATTATAACTTCTCAAGGACTCACTAATCGGTCTCTTCACTCAAGATGAGCACAAAACATAGAGTTGTTAGGTGCCTTTTAGATAACATGGGATGAGTCACAAATATCTTTTGAGGACCTCTATTGGCTCTCTATGCACAACTTTTGGATGATAGCATGACACATTAGTGTCCTGTACAAATAGAGTATGGAGTTTTATACAAAAAAAATCAAAGCAACAAGTATGTGTTTTTAATGTGTTTTGATAAGATTATAGATATATAGAGAAAGTAAAAGATGATTACATATATTAAAGAAGGAAATGAAGTAATCTCACAATTGGTCCATGAATAAAGCTTCCAACAATGGACCACTCTTAGCAACCTACACACAAGGTAGAAAAAAAAATGTTGGGGTTGTATTTTAGAGGTCTACCATAATCAAACCCTTATTTTGGTGTTTCCACATCCATGGACAACCAAGATATATTGATAGATAAAATAATAAGCAAGATAATGGATAAACAAGATAACAATAATGCTATGGAGATAAAAATGAGAAGAAAATAACTCTCCTTCCACACCAAAGTGGAGAGCTTACTAGATGAAGAAGAAGAAGAATGAAGTCATCCTTAAAGAATGAAAATGGTGAGAGTCTCGAGCATGAACTTTAAAATGTGAGAGGAAAGATGCACCAAAAAGAGCCAAGAGTGCTAGAGATTGATAAGAGAGTTTAGAGATTCATTCCAAGATGATAGAGATTTTTTATTCAAGTGTTAGAGATAAAAAATGATGCTCCAAAGGCAAGGTAAGAAAACTGGGAATGAAATTAACATCCATTGCCACGACAAGAAGTGTTATGAGCTCTACTAGTCGCGGGAATAACACTTCAATAGCCATCTTCAAACTACAGATTCACAGGATATTATCACAATGCATGAATGTCTTTGTAGCACGTAGGCATCCAAGAGTTAGCCAATCAACAAAGTTGGGAAAAGGATAAAAAAGGGTGATGAGGTAAGACAAATTAACAAAAAGACATGAAGATGAAGGAATTTTCCAATTAGCATAATGCCAAGGTGCTTCTATAGTGTGGAATTGGATGAGGTGCAATTTATGATTTCACACTTACCTTAGTAAGAAATGGATGAGGACATTCCCCAAATACATCACTATAAGCTAACTCAAAAACATGTGTTACCCTCTATGCTTTGCCTTTGTTAAATTTTACTTCAAAATGTTCCCAAGGGTACAACCATCACAATGATCTTTAGAAAATTTGACTAGGCAATCTTGTGACCATGTCCTATTGACTTAGCTAATTGAGGTAGTGGTAGTTAAAGTGGCCAAATTTATCATGTCATAATCTCACTAGTTTAAGGATGGTGAGATTAAGGTAGTGGTAGTTAAAGTGGCCAAATTTATTAAGGATAGATATTATTTTGCCCCTAGTTTAATCAAGAGCATAGGTAGGAATGGAGGATGGATTTGGATAGGATGTGGGATATGAGGTGGAGGATATGGATAGGATAGTCAAGATCTAAGATACGAAATGAGGATGGACTTATATAGGGTGATGGATAGGAGATGGAGGGAAAAATGGATTGGATAATCAAGATCAAAGATGGGTAATGAGGATGGACTTAGATAGGCTTATGGATATAAAGGATGAGGAATATGGAAGATGTGGATGGTAGGATGGCATGGATGAAGTTTTCCCGCAAGTGTAGAGTGCAATAAGATGGGGAATTTACACATGGCTCTTGTTTACTAAGTTTTCATCATGGTAGTTACCCAAGGCACCACAAGAAGTGGTTTTCACCATTGGATGGATTTTTTCTCTTTACTTTTTATTTTCATCTTTTGTTTTTTTCAGTTTTTGTTTGGATATAGGGATGAACATAAGGATGTAGACGAGTGGATTTGGAGGATAGTGGATAGGTGATAGGTGGATGGAGGAAGGACTCAAGCATCTAGTTCCATGCATGGTATCCCTTGGAGATGTGCTATAACGAACCAAGGTAATTGGACTTGTATGCTCATAGATGGTAGAAATGGATGGGGAGATGGAATGGATGGAAGATGGAGGGGGATAACCATTTATACAAAAGTTTGGACTAAAGGGATGAGATTATGGAAAATGGATGTGTTGGATAATGGATGGAGTTTTGAAAGACATGTGGATAAATGGATGAGGATGTTGGAAAGATCAAAATTAGCACACACCTTGAAAGGTGGTGGAGTTGTGAATGAAAGGGTTTTGAATTCGACGGAGGATCAAATGTGGACTTTAGAACATAAGGACTCAATAACCTAAACATCGACTCTTTATGCCTTACCTTAAACGAATGAAAATAGTTTTACATGATTACGACCGAATGACCACAAGGTTCACCCCATGATACTATATACGACTGACTTAGTACAAAATATCAACTTAACCCTATTTCTTCGCTCACGCCACATTCAACTACTCACATGCGCGAGTCATCGACAAACCACGCCTTCCTCTTTTCACCCACCCACATTGCAAACTCCACCTGGTTCAACCCTCACCACCAGAAATAATCCCACAACATGCCATCCTCTTCTATATAATAATTCAATATTTTCACCCTCAGCCGAGATGTTGAACGGGCGTTTGGCTGTCACCGAGTTTGTGAAGGGGGTTCCTCTTGTATAATTACTACTTTTCAACGATTTAAGAGTCCAAGCCTACGGAAGCAAAGTGTATAAATTCTTGATATAAATTCTTGAACCACATACAAAGTAATCCAATTAAAATCACAGTGACAAACAAAAGATACCAAATGTTTACAAACTGTTTTAGTTTAACTATTACGTACGAATTAAAATCATTAATGTACGTTGTGAAATGTACGTTGTGAAATGAAGAGGTTGTCACTCTCGTCAACAAAATCTGATTCAATCCCAGAAATTTAACTTACCCATTGTCCAAACTTAAAAAGATATTTTGTACCGCATGAAATGCATCCTAGTGACCCCATGACGTGATGCTGCAACTCCATTGCATTCTTCGCACGGTTGCCATTCCCGTGATTCGACCTGACAAACCTTCCTTGTGCTGTTAGATTTCCCGAGGATAATAACCCATCACATTCTAGCTCACAAGCTTATTATGCACAATTCTACCTTACATCTCATAGGTCGGTACACCTCGCACACACAATCTTGTACAGAACGAACGGCTTTCACCCACAATGCACATAGTTTAAGGCCTACATAGAGATTGAATCATTTGATTGATTAGATTAGCTGAGTTAGTAGGAGAGGATCCATTATCTTAATTTTGAGTTAAAAATTTTACATGGAAATTTTAAATCTTTTTTTTTTTACATCAGATTGTTTAGGAAGTCTCCTGCTTATAACTGAGGTTTCGGGGTCACATCATCAACTATGATCCACATCAACACTCTTTTTATCAAGATATCCAAAACAGTCCGGAAAAAAGATGAGACCAATGGTCGTACAAAAGGGAGACCCATACTTGTGCAGCTGATGTGGCATCACATGATTGATTGCTTTTAATAACCATGGGTAGTCATCATCAGCAATAATAACTTTAAAGTCACAACTATTGGTGCATTGTTGTCAAAAAATTGAACATTAAATTAACAAATGCGGGTAGTAAATCAACAACTACTATCACAGCCATTAGAATGTGCTGAGGTATTGGGTCCTTTCCTCCAAATATTACAAGATGATTATGCATTGTTGAATAAAGAAAGTTTAAAAATGCATTACATGTTGAAGGGGTAAAAATCTAATATATTTGAATTGTTGAAATGTTTGATATTAAAAAGATATTTTTAGTAAACGTATATTATATTACTTATATTTTAATTGTTATACTGTTTGATATTGAGAAATGTTATTTTAGTTAGAGGAGTATTTCAATTATTTTAAGTATTAGAGTGATAGAAGTTTAGTCAAAATAAAATTTTAAATGTTAAAGCAGTATTAGAAAAAACCAATTTTGCTTGTTAGATGGAATAATTATATTTGACATTTAAATATATTAAATAATATTTCGTTATAGAAGTCTTATTTTGTAGCTTATCTATTTTTATTTATTTTTATCAATAGTCTTAAATTGTTGTGTATAATAAGGTTCATTAAACTTAAGATTGATAAAATACTTGTTGTAAGAGTTTTGTTAATTTAAATAAAGCTTTCATTAAGTGGTTGGATAATAATAATGTATATTATATTAAATTTTGTCTAAATTTTATATGCAATTGTAGACATGTGTCACATGTTTTATGCTGATAATTAATAGAGAATTGTTTAATTTAATTATTTCTTATGATATTAATATAAAATGAATTATAGAGGGTCCCAAATGACATTGATCTCAAATCTATATTTTTAATTGAAGTTGTATGAAAGTAGACTACAAATGATGAAAATGCGATATCAACAAATCTTTCCAATAAAAATAAATAAATAATAGTACAAAATTATTCGCTATATCAAAAAATAAATTTGATAGGTTAAAAATTAGAGATGATGCGAAAAAATACAAAATAACTCTTTATTGAAATTTCTTATCAATAAACATGTATAAAAGAGTGAGATTATTGACACACATCAACGAAATGAAAGAAACAATAGAATAGCTTTAGGTATCAATTCTAAAATAAACGAATGAAACAGATGGATAAGTAATCTTGCCTAAGAGAGGAACTAATAATTTGTCGACTGTTTATGCTTTACCTTAAACGAATGAAAGAGTTTTACATGATTACGACCTAACGACCACAAGGCTCGCCCCATGATACTATATACGATTGAATATAATGTTAAGGTTAGGTGTTTCTCCGCTCACCCCACATTCAACTACACACATGCGCGGCTCATCCACAGACCACGTCTTCCTCTTTTCACCCATCCACACTGCAAACTCCACTTGGCTTCACTTTCACCCTCCAAAATAACACCAGAACATGCCACACTCTTCTATATAATCATTGAATACAAAGAATGTTAGCATTCAAGTTTAAGACGTGTAGTAACACATTCTCAACGGTAGCTACATAAAGAATCTTCAAAATTCTCAAGTTTGTCATCAATGGCAGCAATGGCTTCGATGACGATGAAATCTTCTACACTGCTCAACTGTGGAGCAAGCCAAAAGAGCTTCATGAGTCACGCCAATAGAGCGCCCCTCAGGAGCCTTCGAGTCAAGTGCAACGCAGAGGTTTGCTCTTTCTTCCCCATTACTTGAGCTTTCCAATTCACTGCATATTAATTCTTGTGCGAAATTTCGCTAATCTGTTTATTATGTTAGCAGGCAGATTCAGAGTCGAAAAAAGCCTCCTCAATAAACGACATTCCTTCTGCTACTACATCGACACAGTCCGCTCAAATTCCAACCAGAAGCCCCGTGCCTCCTGTCCCCACTAAAAAGGTAAACACCTGTCCCAATGCCCAAATCCATCAGTAGAAAAGAAAAATGTGACGTGGACCTTTTCTGAATCCAACATATTATATTTTATCCAGGTGAGCACAAAGTTTAGTGACGTGTTCGCATTCTCAGGACCAGCACCAGAGACCATCAATGGAAGGCTGGCCATGGTGGGGTTCGTTTCGGCGGTTGCAGTTGAGTTAGCCAGCGGACAAGACTTGGTGAGTCAGCTCAACAGTGGAGGGCTGCCGTGGTTTGTTTACAGCGTAGTAATGTTGTCGGCTGCGTCGTTGGTGCCCATGTTTAGTGGAATATCGGCGGAGAGCAAGTCGCAGCCAATATTTTCATCGTCGGCAGAAATGTTGAACGGGCGTTTGGCTATGATTGGCCTAGCGGCCTTGGCTGTCACAGAGTTTGTGAAGGGGGGTCCTCTTGTATAATTACTACTTCTTCAACTATTTCAAGACTCCAAGCGTACGGAAGAAAAAGTCTAAAGTTGAGAGCGACACAGTTTACACTCTGTAATCTTGTGGGCAGCTGTACGAAATCTTCATCTGCAAGAAGAGACAAGTGCTTGATTTTGTAATACTAGTTCATACTAAATCTCATATGTGGAATTACAGTGAGGGAAATGATGGAATCCTGTAAAATCTTTCAGAAAATAATATGTATAAAACAAAAAATCTAACCAAATAGATATTCAATAAGTTGAATCTTAGGATGACTGTTTCAGGATTGGATTATGTGTTAGGTTCCGCAGCTTGATATATAATTTTCTTTCAAATTAGTTATTAATTAAATATATACATTTTCCACAATTCATAATATTAGGATGATTGTTTTTCAATTAATTTGTGCATCCTCAAATTTAAGTAAAAGAAATGCTTTTAGCAACTTCTAGTGTGTGTTAAAACTGTTAATGGGGAAGTAGCAAATAAATCATAACAAAGTTAATCTATAATTGATAGACGTAAATAAATCTAGGGAAAAATATCTAGCAGTGCTTATAATCTAATAATTACCCATCAATTGCATCTTAATTTTCCAATTATTATTTAAAAAAAAATTAATATATGAAATATATCTTAATAATATCTTTTTATTTGCCTATTTAATAGTTCATATTTAAATTTTTTTATTATAAAAATAGTTGCTACTCTTTTGGTATGAAAAATGCATTGTTACTTGGAATATTTGTACATAAGTATATATTCAAATATTTATTAAAGAAAAATGTATTAGGATATATTGTACAAAATTCGTTTAGTGGTTGCAATGCACAATTACTTATATAAGAATAATTATTGGATGTCACTCTAAATTATAATTTTTTGACCTCTGCGTACTTACTGAAACCTCTTGTTTCATTATAATTGTTCAAATTAAAACAATAATATAAATTCTTATATTGCATATTAAAAAACCCATAAAAAAATAGTAAAATCCAATATATTATTACAAAACTCAAATTACACAAATAATAATATGCAGGGAGTGGATCCTTTCCCCTGACTAATACCACACCGAAACAAAATATACAAAATGTTTTTTCTACATAATGTTTACAAACTGTATTAGCCTAAATGTTGTGTACCAAATAAAATCATTGTTGTACGTAATTAATTTCAGATGATGTCACTCCTCGATATAATCTGATTCAATGCCAGAAATTTAGATTTTCCCATTGTCCAAGCAAAAAAGTTACACTATCTATGATGTAACGTTGCAACTCTATTGCCGCCTGCTGTCAATTGGGTTCTCCCCCACTTGCCATTCCCGTGATTCGACCTTCGTTCTGTAGTCAGATTTAGCTGCAGAATAATAACCCTTGACATTCTATGCCACAATTCTAGCTCACATGTAATAAGTAGTCACACCTCGCACATAGAATCTTCTACAAAATGGACGGATTTCAGACACAGTACATTGGTTAAGGTCAGTCTAAATGGAGATTGAATCCTTTCGTTGATTTGACTAGCTAAACTAGTAGGTGCTGAATGTTGAATATGCGTTGTTTAATAAAGTGAGTCAAGTAATTCATGGTTGTGTCTATTCTGGTTTCAAAACAGATCTTTCATACAGCGTGTTAGCGACAAGTTAGTCAATCGCAGCCGTTAATTACAAAATCGATTGTGTAAAACGTGCAACTAATACGCTTGTTAGTCAATCTACACTGACATTTTGGAGCCAGAATAGATGCGTCCGTAATTCATTACAGATTAAAGTGGTAAAATAATAATATAATTTAACTGTTAAAAATAACTAATACCAAAAAGAAGGCATATAAATCAAGAGAGCCAAGTAATTCACTACAGATTAAACTGGTAAAATGTAAAAAGATTTGATCTCTTAGAAAATACTACTACCAAAAGGAATACCATTGACATGGTAATTTTTGTTATCTAATTTTAGATATTGATATTTTTAACTTCGACCTTTCTCCTTTGTATTCTTTTGTCTTTTAGTTTTCTTTCCTCTCTCACTCTTATGTTGTTTTCCTCTCTTCCCATCTCCTAGCTCGATTAGTTCTCTCTTGTAATTATTTTTTTTGTAGTTTTTAGTCTTATTTTATTATCTTTTAGATTTTATTCTCCTCTTTGACTTTTTTTTTTCTCTTTCCTTTATTTTGTCATTCATTTATTTGCTACTTATCTTTTTTTTTATTCAGTTGTATTTTTTATATGCCTTACTTTTTTGTTATCTTCTAGGCTCCATTTTTTGTGTTGTTAGTTCTATCGCTTTTGCTTTATTATATCTATCTCTTGACTTTGGTTCTTCATTGATTCCTTTCTTTGTTGTATTCATTCATTTTTTTACTCTTCTTTTTTGTATTGACTGGCATTTGTTGTTTTGTCTTTGTTTTATCTTTGTATTTTCTTTCCTTTTCTCTTATATCTTTCCTTATTCTTTACAATTGTTTTTATTCTTTATAGCTCCCCTCTCCTTTTGTTGTTCTTCATCTCCTTTAGTTGTTGTCTTTTGTGTTAGCTTGTAATGTTTTTCTCTTTACGCATTGTGTGTGTTCACTTCCTTTCATTCTTATATTATTTTATTTTTTGTTATTTATTTAATATTATTTCCTTAGTTCATTATTTCCTCTTATTTTTTATTCGCATTTTGTTCCTTTTCTTATTTTTATTTCCTTTCTTCCCTTTTCACATTTCTTTTAATTTCTCACTATTTTATTTTGTTCCTTTTTGGTTTTTGCAATTGCTTCCTTTGTTATTAGTTTATTATTTTATTTATAATTCTAATTTAATTCTTTCATAGTTTAATTATTTTGTATTAATAACTATTTCTCTATATTTTCCCTTATTGTATTTTTTCCTTTAATTCTAATTTTTTATTTTTTATTTTTTTAAAGTTTTAGGTATTTAGAAATTTTATTTAAAATTTTTCTTTATTTTCTTATATTTTATTTCTCTGTTTTTTCAACTCTCATGTTCTTCTTTCTTTAATTTTGTGTTATTTCTTTTTAATTTTTCTTTAGTTTCTTTCTCTTTCTTTTTTCCATTATTGTGGCTTATTTTATTTATTGGTCCAGTTCTCCCCTTTTAAATTTTTTAGTATTGATCTTTCTATTTATTGATTTTTTGCTTTTGTTTATTTTTATTAGCTTTGGTTGTTATCCTTAGTTTTATTTGTATTTACTTTATCTATTTCTTTTTTTCCCTTTATATTTTAGTATCTCTTTTATTTTTATTATTTTTCTTGATTGAATAGTCTCTTTTTTATTAATGATACGAATTTTTATTTATTTGTTCCTTTATATTATCATTGTATCTATTTAGCATTATGTTTTATTTATTACTTTTAGCTTTTCTTAGATTAGTTTGTTCAATTTATTTTTTTTCTTGTTTTATTTTCTTTTTTTTATCATTGTTTATTTTATTATTTCCTTGCTTTGGACCTTATGGCACCTCTTCTCTCCTTTCTTCCTTTTAGTTTAGGTTTGGTTTGCAACTTATCATTTCATGTTCTCAACTCTCTAGTATTATCCTTAAGATAGATCACAAAGCGTGATCTGAAACATCGATGCAAAAAACTAATACATAGTCTACTCCATAAATTCTGAGATATTTTAAAAATGTTGTTTTTGTTAGGCATATATTCTATTACTTATTTTTTTATTGTTATAATATTAGTTTTATTTGTATTTACTTTATCTATTTCTTTTTTTCCCTTTATATTTTAGTATCTCTTTTATTTTTATTATTTTTCTTGATTGAATAGTTTCTTTTTTATTAATGATACGAATTTTTATTTATTTGTTCCTTTATATTATCATTGTATCTATTTAGCATTATGTTTTATTTATTACTTTTAGCTTTTCTTAGATTAGTTTGTTCAATTTATTTTTTTTCTTGTTTTATTTTCTTTTTTTTATCATTGTTTATTTTATTATTTCCTTGCTTTGGACCTTATGGCACCTCTTCTCTCCTTTCTTCCTTTTAGTTTAGGTCTGGTTTGCAACTTATCATTTCATGTTCACAACTCTCTAGTATTATCCTTAAGATAGATCACAAAGCATGATCTGAAACATCGATGCAAAAAACTAATACATAGTCTACTCCATAGATTCTGAGATATTTTAAAAATGTTGTTTTTGTTAGGCATATATTCTATTACTTATTTTTTTATTGTTATAATATTTAATATATTTTTTTTGTTAGAGTTGTACTTTAGTTGTTTTATAAGTATGAGTAATATGATTTTAGTCATGATAATCATAAATTATTTTTGATAGATGGATTGAATCATATTTTGCATTCATGTTATGAATGCATGGGTATAATTTATATTAAACAATATTTTATTTATAAATATTATGTTTTGTTATCTCATCATTTCTTTTTATATTAGTAGTCTTCTTTTGTTATGTATACTTAGATTCCATAAATTTAAGGTTAATAAGTAGCATTGCTAATATAAATAGAGCTTTCTTTAAATGGAATATGTGTCATATTTTGTGTTGAAAATCAACACATAATAATTTAATTTAATTATATGTTAATTATGATCTAAAAATAAAAGGGATTAAAGGATGCCACAATGACATTGATCTCAAATATACTTATGTACTCACTAAGTTTTTCAAATGTCAAAATATCAACCAATGAGAGACAAGAATAAAAATAGGTGGCAAATGTCCTAATTTTTATTTTTTGAATTTATTTCAAAAGATACAAATCGATTTATCTGTACTGCCCACCAAAATACCCGAGATAAAATAACTTACACTAACCAACAATAGAGATTATTATTATTATTTGAATCATCTCCTAATGCAACATAATAAACTATCATTACTCCAAAACATAGCTTTACTTCACGTGTACACATAAAACATCATAACCTTATCTAGTATACTATTTAACGCAAGTGAAAATAACATCTTAACCATATACATGTATCCATTCATTCTTTCCCTAGGGTATCTTAACGTCACTACTTACTAGCAACATCACAATATCACATCCATATCGTGAAATAATTAACATTCATTTCCTTTAAGTTCTACTCAATACTTTTCCTATCACGAGAATACGAGCTAACACTACATATCGTCATAACCCCATTAATCTACTATGTTCATTTTAAAAAACACCAATTCAAATGTTCCTAATTCACAATATATATATCCTTTATACACCCATCACATCATGAATCTACACACAGACACACACGCACACACACACATATATGCAAGTTTATAACAACAAGTACTCATCTAATTTTCAATTAGGATTTCATGCTACTAAGCCAATTCAAGATCCATATGATATAACAAGAATGCACTTAACCTAATAATTCGATTCCATCGTAGTATCTCAATCTTAACATAATGATCATTCCTAAAACATGATCCATATAATAAACTATCATATATATATATATATATATGATAGTTTATAACAACAAGTACTAATCTACTTTTCAATTAGGATTTCATTCTACTAAGCCAATTCAAGAACCATATGATATAACAAGAATGCACTTAACCTAATCATTAAATTCCATCATAGTATCTAAATCTTAACATAATGATCATTCCTACAACATGATCCATATAATAATACATCATCTTATTCCATTACAATATCATAGACTCCACTTCAACATGTCCTATTCCATAAGAATACATGGTGCAAGTATATAGCCTCCTTAACATTTACAATATCAACATGGTATAATGTACTACCTCAAATACATAGAAATCCTCTTCTCAACTATCTGCATAATGAAGAATCATAGAATCCATAGCCATGCACGCTAGCATCTAATGAAGAACATCCCAATGGAAGAAGGCATCAAACCACTCGACCATGTGGAACCATATAGGAATCACCCCCTTTGCTAGGAGATGACATGGGGTTCCAACTCACCCAACCAAGGGACTCAACATGACATCCACAAGATAGTAATCAAGATCAATAACCAAAACACATCACAATGATAAACATAAATCGATAAAATCCTAGAGGCATAAGGATAATGGACACATGTAGGGAAGAGTGTCATCACATGTTATCCTCACAAAGAAGGGGCCACACCACACCTTGATAGGCATGTGGAGCCATCTCAACCTATGATCAATCAATGGAGTTTGGCTTACTACTCCAATGGCCTTCCCAAGCTCATCTTGAGTCTCTCCTCAAGGGCTATGAGTGGGGCATCACAAACCAATTTTATTATCTTGATTAAGAGAATTCCTAATTACCCGAACCCACTAATCAATTATTATGGTTATCACTTGTAATTAAACATAAACTCTTCATGTGGTCTCATTATAGGCCTAGACCCTAAACATCCTCTCTAGGAACCTCTTAGGAGCCTATTGCTCACAACCCCAGTCCTACACATGCAAGAGCCCAGTCTCCCTATCCATGGACCAAGACCTTAGGCTGATCATAAAAACAACATCATGTGAACATTTATTCCAAAGCACAAATGATAGACATAAATATCCACAAGAACTATACATCAAGAATCAATCCATCTAGCTTACAATGCCAAATCATAACAATAGTCAAGAGCCTCAATCTAAGGAAAAATACACATAAATAGGGGAAAAAATATAATGAAAACAGTTCCACATAATCCTCTACAGTGAGACATAGAATATCCTTTTGTTGGAGCAACAATATTCTATCCTCAAACAACAAGGATTCACTCAACTTGTTGGAGCAACAATACAAAACCTCAACAAAAAACTATGAAAGTTCTTGTCGGAGCTCAATGAATAAAAATACATCAAATATGAAAAGAACAATACCTCAATAACCTCAATCACATCACAACATGCCTCTGTTAAAAATCTATATGAAGAAAACTGATCTAAACAACTAAAAAACTAAAAAACACAGTGAAAATGCAAACTGGCGCATATGAAACTTAAAGTGGCACATTTGAAAATTATTTTGACTCATATAAAATTTCTTCTAGTGCATATGAAATAGAAATCTTGAAAACTTAGTAACGAAAAGATACACTTCCAGATGACCCAAAAAACTACTAAGGCATGAAAATTAGATTCTAAAACCATCCATAAAAATGTGATGACATTAAAAGCACAATAATCAAGGATAAATTAAATCAATTAACCAAACCATAGACTCAGAATCATTTAAAAATTGCTATTGTGACTCCTGACAACAAACAAAGAGAAAACTCTCAAAATCAAACAAATGAAATCAGGTTCTAGGAGTAAAATCACTCCTAAAAATCATAGGGGATTGTGGAAAATCAATTAACACTATTAATTAACTCAAAACAATGCATCCAAACAACCAAGGAAAACATAGTTTGTGTTCAAAGTTGTTCACGACAATTTCAGACAAATAATTCAATGTAAAAGAAATTAAGGAAGCATATAAAATCCAGTCCACAAACTTTTAATAACATATATATTTATATCATTATTTATTTTCTATTTGGTATAATACTACACCCATTCCCACAAATAACATTCAGATGCAGAGAATGCACTTCTTTTCCAAAAATAAAATTACAAGAGATTAAGATCCTCCAACCTAGAATTAGGGGCAATGGTAATGACAAATTTGAAGTAGAACAAAATCCATAATCCAATCCACAAGTGTTCTCAATCCAAAATCCAAGCAAGAACTTTGAAATCACAGAAAACCAGTCTGGAAGCTAACCCGCCAACATTCACAAAAAGCCGAATAAATTAAAATTTTTTTAAAAAACAATAGGAAAATGTCAGCCAATAGAAATATTAATAGAATCATATTTCATACTTACCCCGCCCCCCCCCCCCCCCGCAAATATATATATTATTATTTACTTAAACCCCAATTAATTCATCCAATAACAAGGCGGGGTAGGTAGATTTTATAATATTTAATTAACCAAGAGAGGGTAAAAGAAAAACTGATAAAATAATAAATCAAAACCCAATAAATAAATAATTAGCCATGGGTAATATTTTTGATAAAGATAAACGGGTTTTACATGGACTCGAAAGAAAAAGTTTTACAAAAGTCGGCCATCAGCCAAACATACATAAACCAACATCAAAACAGGGGAGCACCCCAAAACAGTCACCAAAGCAAAAGAGACATAGACAACAAAACAAAACAAAATAAAAGCACTCAATTAAGAGAGTACACCAGCTCCTTGTTCTTCTAGATGGAAATCTTGTTAATTTCCTCCAGCTTCTCCATAATGAATCTCGAGGTGCCCTTATTGCTGCTCTTGTTTCTGATCCTGGAACTAGGGCCTATGGTTTTGGTGTCTCCAACAACCATGTCTTCACCTCCAAGATATTTCTCTGGTTCACTATGAATGATGTATTCCGCAACCATGGCATTGATCTTTTCAAGCCCCTCTATACTATTGTTCATGGCTTTTGTTCTTATGTTGACTAGGTTCTTGAGGTTTTTCTTTATCTCCACCATAGACTTTTCCACCTTTTCAATTATTTGCCCATGATTGCATTTCATTACCTCGACATCTTGGGAGATCTTCTGGGTCATAATCATGAGCTTCTTAGATTTCCTAGGCTCATGCGAGGCTATGAAGATATCAATAATCTCCTTAACCCCCACTTTGAGGGTATCAGTTTTTCTCTCCACCCACTTCCAGCAGCTCTCCTGGCTTCTAGTCGCTTCCATCACCAGGTTCATCAAAGTACTATTCCTCTATAACCCACTGCCCTCTTCTTTAGCCATGGTCCCCTGCTTTTCCTTTAGGATGTTGATTGGAATGTCCAGTTTAGTTTCCTGATCCGAAGTCTTCGGACCATAGTCCTTAGCCGCAAGCTTCTTCTTTTTAGAAAGGGGCTCAAACTTAGAAATTAGTTTTCTGATAGATTTATATTTGATGGCCTCCCATCTGGGGGGATTATTACTGCTAAACGTCCTAGGGGTGACCATCATCTCCCCTTCTTCCACAAGCTTATAATCAGGGTCATCAAAAGGAATGGCACCCCCACTATCCTCTAAATCCATTTTTGAGTCATAGACATCCTGAATATTAGTTTGTTGTCCTTTCTCAAATAGAGAGGGCACAACTTCAAGGGTCTTAGCGTACTCCATGATGAGCACAATAAGCCCTTCATTAAGAACATGATTGGTTGGATTCTCCATATGTTTTTCAAGACTATTTTCTAAAGAGGAGGCCAGATAGAAAGGAACAAAAATGATTTTACCATTCGTAAAATGATTCAAAATGGTAAAATGGTAGGAAAAGATACTGGCATATCTACCATCGAGCGTAATATACCTCATGATGAACTCGGCCATGTCCGCCCAAGGAGCCATAAGATCTTTCCTGTTGTAGCCACCATCAGCCATTTTGTTAACTCTTGAGTGCTCCTTGTCTTTGTCAAAAAAATTCGTCAAGTCCTCCCTAGTTTTCTTGTCTTTATAAAACCTTCTACTATTCGTTGCCAGACTAGTAACCATCACCACCAGGGTTTCATCCAGCTGGTACTCAACACCATAAGCCATCAGGATCCATTTCTTCCACCCATTGACAAAGGATTTCGTGAGTAGAGGAGAAGGAAGCCATGGGTAATGTTATTTATTCACCGAATTAAATAATAAGGCCTTGAACCATACAACATTAATTAATTAATTTAATAACAATAATTAGATAAATAGTAATAATAAATGAATAGTAAACAATAATAAATCTAAAAGGCTCAATTAAATAAATAAATAAAATAAACATTAATTCCCAATAAATAAATATCAATAAATAAGTAAATAATCATTAGACCCTCAAATCACAATAATATTAAATCAACAGATAAATATAAAATAAATCACCAAATGAAAATAACACATTAATTTGATTTAATTACTTTATAAACTATATATTCAAACTAATTATTAATTTAATAAATAACATCCTCACAAGATAACCCGACAAGGGTCCAATCACAAACACAAGACAATCCTAACCAATAACTTGCGCCACAACACAAAACTGACAAGGTGAACAACTTAAGCCTAGAGTATGTGAGGGAAACACATGCTATCTCCAACAACTTGTCATTGGGATAAAGACACGCTCAAACCTATGGAACCAGGTGGAGTCGATGTCTGGTACCTGCAAACCTACAATCATCACTAAACACAATACAACATATATATGATACATATGCATCATAAATGATCAGGCAAGTGATAGAGAATCACAATGCCATATCATGGTTGCAATGAGCGGTATGACATTGTCTCTAATCACGAATACACTAGAAGAAAATCACATACACCATAATATCAAATTGGACATCGTGATTATAGAATAGGGTAAGCATAGCCAGGTTATCATCAAAATCCCATAAGCAATATGATCTATCATGAATAATGAGCATGTATAAACCATCAAATATAGGTCCATCATCAATATAGTCTAAAATGTAACAATTATCCACATGATTCATCAAATAGCATATGTCCACCTAAAGTATCTAGCATCATTAATATCATTTGAGATAGAATAGAGTCATAATTAACCATCAAAACATCTATCACATGTCTAAATGTCTATCGATTCATAAATAAAAATGAAAATCTAGGAGGGACACTACATTATCTGTTATTCTATTGGATAATAGTACTCTCCAATATTATTAATATGATGTAGGCATTTGACTATTCCTTAATTTTTTTTGGCATTTTCATGTAATTGTATTTTAAGTAGTGTCACAATTACTTATAGTGACCAGTTTTGTACTATTTCTTTTGACAATGAAATAGTTGATAAAGCCATTTGATTTTAAATAATGATAATTTCAAAAATACATAAAATTATAAATGTCAAACATATGAAAGGTTAAATGTGTAGCTTTAATTAGCCTATTTATATAGTGTTGAGATAATAATTTCATATATAATTGTAATGTTGGTGAAATGTGAATAAGAGATCTAGAGGAAATCTACTCTTTCCCTCCAAGGAGAGATGAGAGTTTCACTATAGATTTCCCTTCAAACACTTTTCACCTAGTTACATTGGAAGAGGAGAGGAGAATTCACTAGATTCAACCTTCAAAGATGAAGATTGAATTTTGAATGAAATGGGAATGATAAGTTGATCCCCTCTTCCTTGTTTGAAATGGAAAGGAATTGATTGAATTATATAGTACAAAAGTGACAAAGAACTAATTATAACTTGAGATCGGACTATGGGATGAAGTTGTGCACTTGGACCTAGCAGTAATATGTTGAGACAAAGTCACCCTGCAAATTTAAGGAAAAGTTGCCCGGACCATGGTGGGAATGTCCATGATCCTTCGAAAAATACGCGAAACAAAACGGGTTTTTCTGCCTTTGCAAATGGAGCCCAAATCTAGAAGTATAGTTGTGCACCTACAACCTACACATAGCAAAGAGAGGAAAATGGGTTGGGACTGGGGGTTTTCCTTTAGGTCAAACCCCAGTTTTGGAATTATCCAAGTAATGAAAGAAAGTACTTGCAAGTAGATGCAAATGAAAGATTGAATTGTAAATCACCTCAAGGGAGGTTGTGATAGCAATGTTGATAGAAATGCTTGTGTGGAATTGAATGTTGGAATCAATCTCCTCTTCAATGGTTGAATCCTTGACTTGAATGCAACACCGAGCCGTGAGGGAGACTTGAGAATTCTCAATACTGGAAAAGAATGCTTGAATGATTGATCACTTATGCCACTTGACCAACTCCAATCTTATCCAACTTCAACTTATTGAAATTGTGCAAATGAGAGGATGAATTCTCCTTAAATGCATGTTAGTGGATTTGATTTTCATCACAGGCTGACATCGATGAAGTTTCCCGCCCAATGCACAACCCACAATTCATGCTCTAGGAAGGTCCTGTCCCAAAATAGGGCAAGGATAGGGGCGCCACACGCCTGTCCTACCCCTTTCTCTAGGACAAAGTGTAGATAGGGTGATGTGGAGGCCAAGAAAGAAGCTGATTATGAGGGTTGAGCAGTCTCTGGTCTCCGATCAGGCTAGAGGATTCAATATCGCATGTGTGAGGACCCAAATTTTGTCAAAAATTGCTAGGTTCGCAATTTTATGACACTACATTTAGCCCCCACTTTAGTGGGAGTATGAGTGTACGCCAATAGTGCTGGTAAAGTACAAGGAAACAAGATTAAAAGACACTTACCATGTCAAGGAGGCAAGATGCACCAAGCCCCCAGTGGACTTAGTATCTTACAACTTTGATTGACAAAGTAAAAAGAAAGATCAAGAAAGGGAGAACCATGACTGCAAGTGGGAAAGTTCCCTTCACTATGACTCATGAAAGAAAGGATACCAAAGATTACAAAGCAAAAATAAGTCACTAAGTAATTCTAAGTATCAAGAAAGAAAATATGAGCGGAGTGTATGCCCCCACATTAAAGCGATCGCACACGCCTTATCGAGAGTGATTTCTTTTAGGTAAGATACACCTAAGAGAGAGAGAGAGAGAAGGAGGGAGAATGTTATTGCAAGTATTTAGCCCCCAATCGAGGAATAAACTGAAGGATAATGAGCACAAAACATGAGGTATTGTCGCTTTCCTTGGGGTCAGTATACTATATGATAACTCATGTATATCATGTATGTATGGGTTAGTGTAGGATCAAGGGGGGCCAAAAAGTGGCGATGTGAAAAAAATAGCCTTCCTCACTCACCTAAAAATGCAAAAATCTGTGTTGACTTTTTGCTTGGCCTGGGTGTCAGTACACCTTTACCTGGTAATTACCTATGCAAATCGGATATCGGATAAAATCGGATATCCGATTTTTGTTTGTAATTTTAATTTAAAATATATATTATATGTTACGTATTATATAATATGTATTATATTATATATAATATAATATAATATTATATTATATAATATAATATAATATAGTATAATATAATATAATATAATATTATATTATATAATATAATATAATATTATATTATATATTATATAATATTGTATTATATTATATATTATATAATATTGTATTATATTATATATTATAATATAATATTATATTATATTATATATTATAATATAATATTATATTATATTATATATTATAATATAATATTATATTATATTATATTATAATATAATATAACATAATATTATATTATATAATATTATATTATATTATATTATATATTATATAATATTGTATTATATTATATATAATATAATATTATATTATGTTATATATAATATAATATAATATAATATATAATATAATATAATATAATATAATATAATATAATATTATATTATATTATATTATAATATATATAATATAATACAATACGTATTATATAATATAATAATATATTATATAATATATTATTATATTATATAATATATTATTATATTATATATGTTATTTAAAAATAATTTAAGTGTTGAAATCGGATATCCGATAAAATCAGATATCCAATTTTTTGAGACTTTTATATTTAGACAACGACAGTCCCGTGAATCATTTTTAACTCATGGGTCGCGTGAATTTGTCCAAATCCGATATCCAGTTTTTTGACAAAAAATTGCTAAAAAATTGATTTAGAGGTAAGAATTTTGTCGTTTTGAATCATTTTCATTCATTTTTTGTATTTTTTGTGAAAGTTTATTTGATTTTTCATTGAAAATATGGTTTTTTTTCATGAAAACTAGGTTTTTTTTAAATCAAATACCTAATTGTTTAAATTTGTTAACTAAATTTAATTGTTTACATTCAATTAGGTTAAAAATGGGAGATAACAATGAAAACACTGACCAACCACAATTGCAACAACCAAACCCTCATTTGCCAAACCCCCCCTCAATTCAAGATTTGATTGTACAAAATTTGAATGAATTGAGGGGGATTGCAGAAGTATATCATAGGATCCCTCGTCTAAACCCATTGTTTGATCCTCTCACGTCGATCATAAAAAGTATGGAAACCATGACTGAGGAGCATGATGCCGCCCTTTTGTGGCGAGATTCTATGAAGGAAAAATATGCAGATGGCTTGTCGTATAAGGATATCAAGGATCTTGAGATATCCAAAGCCGAAATCGCCTCATTGTTTGTCAATCCCCGTACTGGTCAGCCTGTAGATCCCAAAAAAACAAAACTTTCTATCAAATGGTGCACAAATGATGGGATTGTGAAAAACTTTTGGGATCATTGGTGGATGGTTTTCGACAAACCACCCAACAACAATCTTGATATCCCCTTCTATTTCATAAAAAAATTGTATGCTGAGTTTGTTTTACAGAAACATGTGAACTACTTTGACATCCAACCTTTCCCTGGTGTAGGTTTAGGTATGCCCCAAAATAGACCTGGGGCAATCAGAGTAGTCCAGGGCCCATATGTCCCACCTCCTCCTGTTGATCCCCCACCTGCAGTTCAGCATCCTGATATCATTTGTGAGGCGGCTTCACGGACCATATCGGCTATTCACTCTTTGAGTAGCCTATTGGTTTCTCAAGCTGCGTCAATAGCTCAGCCTACTTTTGATGGTAGCGGTGCATCGGGTGGTGCTGACATGTCATCCTCGACTCCACACATATGCATGCCACATAGTTGTGTCATGTGTGGGCACGTATGCTTGGGTCCAGTTGGACAGCTCATTGATCCTGCTGTGGACAGTGCAGATTACGAGGTGCATGAGATGCATGATGCACCAGAGGTTATTACATAGACTGGAGGATACCCTAGGGAGTCCTCACATGCTAGAGGCGAGGAGGCACTGTCATCATACATTGATGATGTATTGGTAAGATTTGTGTTTTCACAGTTCATGTTATATTTTAATTAAATATTTATAAATTAGATAATATTAAGTACTAATTTTTATTTACATGGTCTATTTAACAGTTGATGACTAAGGATGAGTTGAGATAGATTCAGAAGGGCACCTTGTTGGCCATTTCATTTGGCCTTGATAGCTTGATGGTACATATATTATTGCACCTAGTTGTTTGTATTTTATTGTACATAGATGCTCATCATTTATATTTGTATTAATTAGATTATGTAGTAACTTGCATGTATATCTTATTTTACTCTTGTAGGGCACAAGCAGCACGAGTGCGGTGCAGTGTGATCTAGGATCTGGTAGTGCAATTGGAGACAAGGGAAAGGTAATTGAATGCAAATATGATTGAATGAATAGTTTAAATAACTTATAGTGATTATACATGTCTAGACATAGATTGATAGTTTCATATACTTGTTGTGTATATATACAGAGAATCCTTGGCTTCACATCCTTGATGACTACACCCAGTATACCTGAAGAAGAAGAAGAGATGCCTCGAGTAGATGTGTGTTTATTTTATTTTTTTATTAGTAGATATAATTTTTTATTATCAGTGACAATTATATGCTAACTTGTATCAATGTCATGTTTCTAAACACATGTAGGTTGTTTATGAAAATATTCAAAACATACCTCCTCTATAGAGGACATACATCAAGAGTCCTGCAAAGCTGAAGAGAAAACGTGGAGATGAGGTAAACATGAGTAGTTCAATTAAATAGTTCATTTTTATGTTAACTTTTCGAATGTGAATTATATAATATAACTAATATTAATCGTGGTTTGTTTTTCTTGTGCAGGATCCTTCAGAGCCGAGCAGTGCGACGAACAGGATCGATTTTGATGATCCATTAGTAGCTTAGGATGTTATAGATAGTTTTGGGATGCTTACATGTCTAGTTGGCATGTATATTTTGTATATGGACATACATTCACGTATTTAGACATACATTTTGTTTCAGTTGGTTTTTATGCCATATTTGTGTATGGACATACATTTGTAATCATTCGACATTTTTATATATACAGAAGTTGATATTCGATCATATAAATTGTTTCTCATCTGTGTGTGGTGTTATCATGGAAATCTTTAATCTTCATTCCAATAATTAACAATGGTTAATAATGGCTATTTAATGAACAATACAATTCATTTCATTTCATCGTAAGTGTTGTTTTTATAATGAACAATATAATTCATTTAATGAACAATACAATACAATTTATTTAATGAACAATACAATTCATTTAATCAACAATGCAATAAAATTCATTCAATGAACAATACAATTCATTTAATGAACAATACCCTACGCATGCTCCTGTTTTGCCCCCCCACTCGATCGAACACTCAAGGTCATACCCTACCGGCGTCGTCCCTTGAGCGCCCTAAGTGCTCAAAATTGTCAAACTTTGACGGGCCCTAACTCAGAATCTGTGGCACCTGCGAATGATCCGTTTGAACCTACGGGGCCATGAGAGGGGACCCTACAAAAGCCTATCTCGGTTTTTCAAGTATCCCTACGATTTTATTAGGGCAGCAATTTTTTGGTTGGTGAAAAATCGTCAGTCTCACTCAATGGAATGTTGTCATGTGGCCAATTTCTCGTTCATCTCATCACGATGACGAACTGTCAGCTCCGACATGTCCAGTTAGGCATAATTACCCTATGCATGCTCCTATTTTGCCCCCCTACTTGATCGAACGCTCAGGGTCATACCCTACCGGTGTCGTCCCTTGAGCACCCTAAGTGCTCAAAATTGTCAAACTTTGACGGGCCCTAACTCGAAATCTATAGCACCTGCGAATGATCCGTTTGAACCTACGAGGCCATGAGAGGGGTCCCTACAAAAGCCTATCTCGATATTTCAATTTTCCCTACTGTTTTATTAGGGTAGCAATTTTTCGATTGGCAAAAAAATCGTCAGTCTCCCTCAATGGAATGTTGTCGCCTGGTCGATTTCTCGTTCAGCTCGTCGCGATGACGAACCTGTAGCGTCCTAAAATTGTGACACTTGCAATTTTGACTGCATTTGGGTCTTCACGATGGCGATGCAACACGGAACCTGGATGGAGACCCCGAAACTTGTTCATGACATCAAAAACTGCATTTTTCAGCACCCTGGCCTGATCCTCCTTGCACCCTGCTGTCCCTGGAGGTGGGACCATGGCACCCAGCGCCCTAGTCCCTGGCCCTATTTTGGGCCTGGTCTCTTATGGGGCTTCGGGTCTTTAAGTTTGCAAATTGGAAAATAATGTTTCCTGGTCGGCCTAAGGTCGGGAAATTCAGTCTATCAACCCTAATTGACAAGTATATAAACTACATTTCCTCTCCCATTTGAGGGGGTCGAGAAAGAAAAAGGACATATGTGTACAAGACGCGGAAGCGATATTCAAACATTCAAGCATTCCTTCAAGCAATTGAGCATTCTAAGTCTCCATTCAAGGCTAAGTGTTGCATTCAAGACAAGGATTCAACCATTGAAGAGGAGATCACATACAACATACAACATACTACATACATTACACCTTTGCATGTAAGAATACAAACATTCTTACAACAAGGTATCAGTACTTGTTTACATTACAAACATTTACATTTACAGCATTCTCATTTCTTGGTTAATTCCAAAACCGGGGTTTGACCTAAAGGCAAACCCCTCATCCCTAACCCCCCAATCGTCCTCTCTTTTCTGTGTGTAGGTTGCAGGTACGCGGTTGTAATTGAAGATCTGGAATCCTTGTGCAGAGACGAACAGATCCCCCTTCGTTTCACGGATTTTTCGGAGGACCGTGTGCACGCCGGGCGCCATCGTCCCGTCAAATTTCACTCAAATTTGCAGAACAGCACCGTCTCGACATTTTACTGCTAATTCCAGGTCCGCAGCTTCATCCCATATCCCTATCTCTGTTTATAAGCAAATCTTTCCTACTTTACATGCATTCCTAGTTCAATCTTTCTATCTACATTCTTTACAAAAGAGGGTATCCTTGCTATCACAACCCTTGAAACTCATTTAGAATCCAATCTTGCATTACGTGGGATTGGATCTTGTGGGTTTCAACCCCTCTTTTGAATGTAAAGTCTCTCCTAAGTGAAAACCATCAACCCTAGTGACTCTCCCTTCTCTCTCCTTGGAGTTGGGGAGGGGAGAACAACTAGGGTTCGATTTTTTCGCTTTACATTTTGGTGAACCCGACATGAACATCCTCATTCTGATTATTCATGATTAGATCTGAAAAATTTGCTTCCTTAATTACATTTCCATGTTTGATCTTTTGCAAATTTTAGATGTTGATTGCATAAAAACCCTAAAATTTTCTTTTTAAGTAATTAAACTTGTGAAATGTTTAAATGTTAATGCTTGTTTCAGATCTACCATTCTATTGCAAATTGTCAATTCATATTTGTGCTTTAATTCTGAAAATTAAGTGGTTAAATGTCAAAACCCTAATTTTTAAGACCACCTTGATTCAACCTTTGACTGATAATTTCACTAATCAAAACACTTCCAAGTCGGTTGTAACTTTGGATTCCGCAATAAAATCACAATATCTCTCATCCTTGAAAATTTGGAAAAAAGTTGCGAGGACCGTGTGCACCCCGAGCGCCATCGTCCCCGACATTTTTTCCAAAATTTCAGGAGCTAGATCTTACTGTATTTTTCTGCTAAAATCCAGAATTTTGGCTGATTTTATCAATTCTAACACTTTCAAAATTAAAGTCGAAGTTGGTGTGGCGATTGCTTGGATTGAGGCTTCTAATCATTCAAAAATTGTTGAAATTAAAATTTGTATCAAAATTGTTTTTCTTATTGTCCTAGATCTGAAAAGTGTGTTAGCATTCATTCGAAATTTCAGCGCTTTATTCAAATTTTTGCAGTTTGTGACTTTTGAAATTAAGTGTTTAATTGCAACAACCTTGATTTCCACTTTCAAATTCAAATTTTGCATGAAATCGAGTCAACTTTTAAATTTCAAAACTTGCATTGCTTTTAGTATTCCCTCTAAAATCATAAAATTCAAAATTTCAGTTTCCCCCTCTTTTTCAAAATTCAAATTTTACATTTTTCAACAATCTTGGTAGGGTTCAATTGTGAGATTGCAACTTTAATTTGGCCTATCTACAGATCGTAAAATCACTCAATTTTTTCAGATTAGCTTTAAAATCATCATAACTATCATCCCTGAAAATTTCAAAAAAAGTTGCGAGGACCGTGTGCACTCCGTTCGCCACGGTCCTGGACATTTTTTCTGAAATTTTGGGAGATTGTCCTGATTGCATTTAACAGCTTAAATCTAGGAGATTGGCTGATTTTATTGAAATTTGCTACCTCTAAAATTCAAAATCTTCTCTCTCTCTCTTTAGTGCATGAGTTTTACAACAATAAGCCCTACTTACACTATTCCCGTTAGATGAAGCCTTAGAATTAAGTCTTTCCAAGGTTTAATTACTGAGGAGATGGAACCTAATTTGAATGGCCTTTTTAACGAGGACATGGGTAATTCCTCTAATCCTCTTAATGATGAAGAAGCTCTCCATGAGGTTTCTATAGAACAACTTTCAAAATTGGATAACCAATTTGATGATTTTCGACAATGGATGTCTCAAGAATACCTTGATAGTCAAGCTCTTCCTTTAATTGAGGGTCTAAAACATATGGTTCAAAGTGATAAGAATGGAATTGATATTTTGCGTGGTATTGCACACATTGTGGATTCGAATGTGATGCTGATGAAAAGTTGTGCCGAAACCTTAGGTTATACACAACCTCCTACTCAAGTCAATCATTCTATTCCTTTGACAACTCCTATTGCTAGTATACCTACTTTTACATCAAACATAATGACTGCTTCAACACCAGACATTCCTCCTATGATCACTAGTCATGGGGGCAATCCTTCTTCTTCAATCAACCCTCTTCCTTCATTCAATCCAACTTCTTCATTCATTCCTTCAATGAGTGTCCTTATTTCATCTCCACAAATGAACATGACACAAGGGGGCAATTCATTTAACCCTTCCATTCCTCCTTGTAGTGTTCTTCCTTTCCAATCATCTCCTATGACTAACTATCATAGTGTCCCACCACCTTATTCTCTACCTTCTTTCAATAACATAACACCTCCATCACAATCTAACACATCTAACATGAACTCTTCGACTGAAGCGGCCATTAACAATCTTGCACAAACTGTCTCTTCCTTACAACAACAAATTGCCTCTATGAATCAATCTAAGTTTAGTGTGCCCACATTTGATGTTGCGAGCCCACTTTCTCTTGACATTGTTCGAGCTATCCCCCCTAAACATGTTGAAATTCCGCATTTGGAGCTTTATAATGGTAAGGGTGATCCTTTAACACATGTTAAGACCTTTCAAACAATATGTACTGATTTTGCTTATGACCAAAGGTTGCTTGCAAAACTGTTTACTAGAACATTAAGAGATAAAGCCCTACAATGGTATTGCTCGTTGCCTTCTTATGCTATTACTTCTTTCGAACAACTTGCAAATGCTTTTATTCAACAATTTCAAAACAATATAAGTCCTAAAGTTACTTTGATTGATTTAATGCATTGTAAACAAGGTGTTAAAGAAAAAGTGACTGATTTCATTGGTAGATATAAGCATTTGTATGCTCAAATTTCCTTTCCAGTGCCTGACAATGATATTCAAAGAATCTTTATTTCTAATTTACAAAAAGATATTAGAGAAAAACTTCTGTTTTTTGAGTTTACTTCTTTCCAATAGTTGTGCGCAACTCTTCACAATTATCAACTGACTGTGAGTCAAATGGAACAAGCAAATCCTATGGCTCCGAGTGATAAGGGTGATAGTAGTCAACAACCATTTGGGAAGTTTAAACCGAACAGAGAGTCAATTAAATTCAATGAAAACATCATCAACAACAATGTGAATGTGGCATCAGGTGTGCCTCCTATTTCTAAGTTTTTCAAGAAAGAAAGAAAGTTTACTACTTTGAATGAATCATTGCATAGTATTATGAATAAGTTATTGGAACAAAATGTGCTTACTCTTCCTCCTATAAGGCAAATAGATCCTGCAAAGATTAATTCACCCTATTTTGATAACAAATCTTTTTGTCAATTTCATCGTCATCCTGGGCATGATACTGAAAAATGTTTTGCTTTAAAGGGTAAAATTCAAGATTTGATTGATAATAATACTATCTCTGTTTCTGGTGTGAATGATAAAGGCAACACATCTGTAACTCCTCCTAACCAAAATCTTCAGATTTTTACTAATCCATTGCCTTCTCATACCTCTAATGTGATTGATACTAATGATTCCTCTGTCTCACCTGATGATCTTGTGTCCATGACTCCGAATGTGATTAACTTTGTAGAGCAGCAGAAAATCCCTAAAGAACCTTCCATCACCTTTGATTCTAGTGAAACTATCAGGGCACCTGATGGTCCTTTTTATATAGTTGCAAAAGTCAAGAATACACCTTGCCATGGAGTGCTTATTGATCCTTCTTGTATGGTTAATATCATTACTGAAGAATTTCTTTTTACTTTGCAATTGAATCAAGTGATCTATGATGAAACAAATGTGGTTGTGAAACTATTTGATGCATTTTCTTCTCCTGCAATTGGTTCTATTACATTACCTATTGAGGTCCATAACAAATCCCTTGATGTGGACTTTGCTATTATTCCATCATCCGAACAATTTCGTGTGAAGCTAGGCTATCCTTGGCTATCTTCCATGAAAGCTATTGCTTCTCCTATTCATAAGTGTTTGAAATTTCCCCATAATGGTGAAGTTGTTACTATCAATCATAGTCTCTTTAAACTAGCTGAAAGAACTTCTAGCGTTCCTATTGATTACTTTTGGCCTAAACATTTCCAATCTCTTCCTCCGTGAAGTGATCATCTTTTCAAATCTTATCAAAAGTGGAAGAAAGATATGATCCTATCTCTAAGTGAACCTAGAACACCCAAACTTGACATTCCTATCATTCTTGAGAAGGAAGTTCTTCCTTTGAAAGATAAAACTAATTTCTTTCCTCAAGAAGATTCCCAACCCATCCCTATGAATGTGACTATGCCTATATCTAATAAACTTCCTAAAAGTAGACCTATACCTCCTCGTCATGATGGACTTGGTCTCCTTCCTAAACCAAATATTCCTCCCTTATATGGAGCAGTTCCTCCTCCTTCCTCTTATGGAGAGAAGAGACCTTCCTCTTCTCCTATTGTTCAACCTAAGAGACCACAACCTAAACACCCAAGTGATAAGGATAAGAATATTCCTCCTCCTCAATCTTCTCAACTTCCTACTAAGACTAGACGAAATCGTTCTACATGTGAACGCTGATGAAAGCGTCGTCTTAGAGCTCAGGCAGCTGCTTCTCAAACTTTGCAATCCCCAAAAACACCTTCAGCCAATATTATTCCATTTTCTCCTCAGCCAACGATTGAGCCGAAATATCCTAAACATAAGATGCATGATGGTTTTGATCCTGTGCAAGTTAAAGATCCTATTTTTATAAATCTTGATGATGATATAGATGAAAATGTTATTCATGATGAAAATGTTACTCCTGTTCATTCTGATAGTGAATATGAATATGTTGATGTTGATAACCATCTATCTAACGAATTTTCTAAAGCACTTATCCTAGCTCCTAGACAAGAACACCGTGGCTTGGGGTATGAACATAGCCCTTGTTTGGATCTTGTGATAGCTCCATCTGCTGTGTTGGATGTTCCTCCTCTAGCGTGTTTCCTGCCTTCCCAAAATATTGATCAGCAAGATCGGGGGGTAGATGACATGCTAGACTAGTTCATTAGCATAGCAGACTCTCTCCTCCTCTCTTTTGTTACTTCTTTTATGTGTTATTCTCATTCTTCTATTTGTTGTCCTTAGTGTTGTCTACTTGAGGACGATGCAAAGCATTGAGATCTCTTTTGGTCTCTCTCATGTTGACTCAAAAGACACATGTGTTCCCTTCTTCTAGGTGACCTTCCTTGATTGGGGAATGAAGAACAATTATGCATACATACATATGATATACATGAATTATCATACAGCATACTGACCTCGAGGAAAGCGAAGTCACCTTGTGCTTTGTGTTTTGTGTCTATTATCCTTGGGCTTATCTCACACTTGGGGGCTAAATCCTTGTGATAACGTGCTCCTTTCCTTTCTCATTTCTTATATGTATCACTACCTTAAAGCAATCACCCCTGGTGAGGCGTGTGTGATCGCTTTAATGTAGGGGGGCATACATCCCGTTCATATCTTTTCAAGATACTTGAAAATTTCTTGACAAATTTAGCTTTGCCTTGAAAATTTTTGATATCTTTCTTGCATGACTCATAGTGAGGGAACCTTCTACTGACAGTCATGGTTCTCCCTCGTGATCTTCCCTTTTACTTTGTCAATCGAAGTTGTAAGATCCTTAGTCCACTGGGGGCTTGGTGTATCTTGCCTCCTTGACGTGGTGAAAGTTTTTCAATGTTGTTTCCTTGTACTTTACCGGAAGTATGAGCGTACGCTTATACTCCCGCTAAAGTGGGGGCTAAATGTAGCGTCCTAAAATTGTGACACTTGCAATTTTGACTGCATTTGGGTCTTCATGATGGCGATGCAACACGGAACCTGGACGGAGACCCCGAAACTTGTTCATGACATCAAAAACTGCATTTTTCAGCACCCTGGCCTGATCCTCCTTGCACCCTGTTGTCCCTAGAGGTGGGACCATGGCGCCCAGCGCCCTGGTCCCTGGCCCTATTTTGGGCCCAGTCTCTTATGGGGCTTCGGGTCTTTAAGTTTGCAAATTGGAAAATAATGTTTCCTGGTCGGCCTAAGGTCGGGAAAATTAGTCTATCAACCCTAATTGACAAGTATATAAACTACATTTCCTCTCCTATTTGAGGGGGTCGAAAAAGAAAAAGGACATGTGTGTACAAGACACGGAAGCGATATTCAAACATTCAAGCATTCAAGCATTCAAGCATTCCTTCAAGCAATTGAGCATTCTAAGTCTCCATTCAAGGCTAAGTGTTGCATTCAAGACAAGGATTCAACCATTGAAGAGGAGATCACATACAACATACAACATACTACATACATTACACCTTCGCATGTAAGAATACAAACATTCTTACAACAAGGTATCAGTACTTGTTTACATTACAAACATTTACATTTACAGCATTCTCATTTCTTGGTTAATTCCAAAACCAGGGTTTGACCTAAAGGCAAACCCCTCATCCCTAGCCCCCCAATCGTCCTCTCTTTTCTGTGTGTAGGTTGCAGGTACACGGCTATAATTGAAGATCTGGAATCCTTGTGCAGAGATGAACAGATCCCCCTTCGTTTCGCGGATTTTTTGGAGGACAATGTGCATGTCGGGCGCCATCGTCCCATCAACTTTCGCTCAAATTTGCAGAACAGCACCGTCTCGACATTTTACTACTAATTCCAGGTCTGCAGCTTCATCCCATATCCCTATCTCTGTTTATAAGCAAATCTTTCCTACTTTACATGCATTCCTAGTTCAATCTTTCTATCTACATTCTTTACAAAAGAGGGTATCCTTGCTATCACAACCCTTGAAACTCATTTAGAATCCAATCTTGCATTGCGTGGGATTGGATCTTGTGGGTTTCAACCCCTCTTTTGAATGTAAAGTCTCTCCTAAGTGAAAACCATCAACCCTAGTGACTCTCCCTTCTCTCTCCTTGGAGTTGGGGAGGGGAGAACAACTAGGGTTTGATTTTTCTGCTTTACAGAACTGTCGGCTCCGACATGTCTAGTTAGGCATAATTACCCTACGCATGCTCCTATTTTACCCCCCCACTCGATCGAACGCTCGGGGTCATACCCTACCGGCATCGTCCCTTGAGCGCCCTAAGTGCTCAAAATTGTAAAACTTTGACGGGCCTTAACTCAGAATCTGTGCTACCTGCGAACAATCCATTTGAACCTATGGGGCCACGAGAGGGGTCCCTACAAAAGCCTATCTCAGTATTTCAAGTTGCCCTACGGTTTTATTAGTGCAACAATTTTTCGGTTGGCAAAAAAATCATCAGTCTCACTCAATGGAATGTTGTCGCCTGGTCGATTTCTCATTCAGCTCATCGCGATGATGAACCATCGACTCCAACATGTCCAATTAGGCATAATTACCCTACGCATGCTCCTATTTTGCCCCCCCACTTGATCGAACACTCGGGGTCATACCCTACCAACGTCGTCCCTTGAGCGCCCTGAGTGCTCAAAATTATCAAACTTTGACGGGCCCTAACTCGGAATCTGTGGCACCTGCGAATGATCCATTTGAACCTACAGGGCCACGAGAGGGGTCGCTACAAAAGCCTATCTCGGTATTTCAATTTTCCCTACGGTTTTATTAGGGCAGCAATTTTTTGGTTGCCGAAAAAATCGTCAGTCTCACTCAATGGAATGTTGTTGCCTGGTCGATTTCTCGTTCAACTTGTCACGATGATGAACCATCAGCTCCGACATGTCTAGTTAGGCATAATTACCGTACGCATGCTCCTATTTTTCCCCCCCACTCGATCGAACGCTCGGGGTCATACCCTACCGGCATCGTCCCTTGAGCGCCCTAAGTGCTCAAAATTGTCAAACTTTGACAGGCCATAACTCAAAATCTGTGGCACCTGCGAATGATCTGTTTGAACCTACGGGGCCATGAGGGGGGTCCCTACAAAAGCCTATCTCGGTATTTCAAGTTGCCCTATGATTTTATTAGGGCAGCAATTTTTTGGTTGGCGAAAAAATCATCAGTCTCACTCAATGGAATGTTGTCACCTGGTTGATTTCTCGTTCAGCTCGTCGCGATGATGAACCGTCGGCTCCGACATGTCTAGTTAGGCATAATTACCCTACACATACTCCTGCTTTGCCCCCCCCCCACTCGATCCGACGCTCGGGGTCATACCCTACGCATGTGACATCCATGAAGGGATATGAAGGGATATTTTGTAAACAATTAGAAACCTTTAATGATAATCAAGTTGAAGCCTTGAGATTTATGCAATATGGTTCAAGTCCAAAACTGTACCCTAAGAGCATTTTGATTTTACTTATGTCTTGTGTATTATAATAAAGACCAATTTGCCAATGTGACATCTTCATATGAGAGAAAAGCTTCATTTTATCTCAATATAGTTGTACCTATTTCATTACTAGAAAAAATAAATATACAAAGATCTGTTATTAGTATCCTCTAGATTATGGATTTGAATTGATGTTCTCAATTAGTTATTATCTGTTCAGCTTTTCTTCATAAGGCACAACCATCTGGTGGTTATCATATGAGGACAACCATCCATGACTTCAAAGTAATTGATATTTATTCCTACACCTCACACTCACAAGATTAATAATAAAATGACATTTATGATTCATCAAATGCTGACAAAGTCTAATCAAAGTTGAACTTCAAGATGTATACAACATATGATATTCAACTTCAAGATGCATACAACTTACCATATTCAAGCTCATGCCAACCACCACTTGGATATTGTTATATGTCGATTAAAGTATAATATATGTAATAAAACCATATAGTCTTACAAAAAATCCATCATAGACCATCTATGTCGATTAAAGTACAATTCATTTGTAACAGGGGCACACTCACAATCTGAAGTTGCAAAGCCTTGTGGGAAGCATCAAATTAGAAATTTATTAATCTGACTCATACTACTATCAAAAGCATCAAAGATGCTACTGCTAGAGAACACCATGCTCCATTGTGGAGAGAATATTAGGTGCATCTAATGTCAGCATCTGAAAATGAAACAATGTTATTCAATTGCCAAAATCTAACTGACTTTATTTTATAAACCATTAATGAATAAAAATAGACAAGGCTACCTGAGTGAAAGTATGATGACCACTTTGACTAGTAGGTGTTGATGTTGAAGGCCCAACATTAACCTATTTACCTGACTATCAATGTCAAATGTTTGATTCAATAGATCATCTATCATGACAATTTGATCCACTGCAGATGTGTCCTGATCACATGCATTTGAATCATCTTCATGATAATAAATACAACAAGACCCACAATTTAATCTCATTAATGCACAAAGGAATATGTACCATCACCAAGAGAGGGTCTCATCAACAACGAATGATCTAGCATGAACCTGTATTTTTAAGAATTGTTAGTCTACACATAAAATGCATGGATGAACATAACAGATTTATGATAATCACTTCAACTGAAATGCATGATAATAAATGAAAAGGTGGGATCATATACCATAAAAATACGTCCCTTCGAATTATATCAACAGAACCCACTATGTTGATGCAAAAATCGTAATGTGATACTATTGTATATCATCAAAAAATACCTTCATGAGCATAAAGGTTATGCGATAATTATATCATAAAAAATTATCAAATAGTGTTCTCTAATAACAAAAATTGTAAAGCTCATCAAATGCATGATAATAAGTCGTGTTGCAAAAATACGTCCCTTCCAATTATATCGAGTGTACTCGCTATGTGCATGCAAAAACCGTGTTGCCAAAAAAAAACGTTCATCAATAGACCTACATTTTGAACACATCCTTAATATACACGTAACAAACTTGAACATTAAGGTTTAATGATCATTGTTTGAAATGAAATGCATGATAAAAAAATAAGGCACCATTAAAGACCTACTACTCAAGTGTGCCTGAAGGGTCATCTCTTTGTTTAAGAGTATCCAGTATTGCTTCATGATCAGCAGTAGTCACTGTCCATAGCTCTTTGGTCTTCGGTTTTGCTTGATGCTTCAACAACTTGACATTTGTAGCTATAATAAGGTGTGAATACATTATAATGGTTTTGTGTCTCTCATAGTCTTCAAATGCAGGTATGCCATTCTTTCTAATCATGTATGTTCGCAACCAAGTTCCCACAACAACAACTAAACCTGTAGGATATGTGAACCCACCATCATCTGTCACTGGTTGTGTTAGCTTTTGTTTTCCCTATACACATCGTGCCAACCAATATTCTGATCTCTCTTCATTCCCTTGCGATGCAACAACTGCAAAAAACATGTCCTGGTTGTACAAGATCTGATAGACGATCATACTCAAGTGAACTTTCCATGTCATTGTTTGACAAGGATATTGTTTGAGATAAAGGAGTTAGATAGTGGGGAACCCACGTATCAACCCACTCACTTGACTCACACTGATCCTAATCACACCGAACACAACTCTGACAAAAAGAAGCCAACGCTCGTGTCCAAATGGTCCATGTACTTGCATCTGAGCTGAGAAATGAATGCATCTTTGAAGAATCTTTAATTGTTTGATAATCCAATCTATCTCCCATTGTTCCCTCCTCAATCAACCAAAAGAATCTGCTCACTACTGAATCAAGAGTACCTCCATGTGACAATGCTAAACTACACCAATCAACAATAGAACGTGAATCAGAGAAATTTGCACCTGAAATCCTCAATTGCTCCTTAACTAGAGCTCTCTTCAAACATGCACTTGCTCCATCATGCTCTCCCTTCCCATGCCCCCCCAAAAAAAACACCAAATATGAGGTATATGTTTACCTCACTGGGTAAACAGGAAGAATACAAAAACTGAACAGCAATGCATAATGCAATTACAAAGGAAGTACCAGAATAAGCTTTCCATTCATGTCAAAAGATGTTCATATTATATTTTGTCGTCAACATTACATCTAACACGACTAACATGATCCCACTTCGAAGAAAAGGTACACAATATATAATACCCGAAGGGGTGCCACACAACCGTCGCGACTCCAACTACCTACCCATCGGCCAACTAACTGACTGCCGTAACTCATTATTACCGACAACAACATAAACATAATATAACAAGATAACATAATGATTATTCCTATCAACATCATCCCCCCCAAGAAAATAAGTCGACTCCGACGACTTAATACAAAATAGAGATGAACGGCAGGAACTACTGACGCCAGTCGGGCCCGGATCTTATACACTTGCTGCGTCCTCGCCTGAAAACCCTTTTCGGCTACCATCCGATGCTCAAGTGCGGAATTCACCAATATTTCTTCCTTTGCCATCACAGTCCTCCTGTGCCTAACCCAAACTTGGCTACAAAACACGTTTTTCAGTCTCAGCTTCCACCAACTGCTACTCAAATGATCCTATCTCCCTAGCCAATTTGTCCTCGATAGCCACCCGTGCTGCTCTCCCGGCATCCAACTCCTGGGTACGCTGAACTAAGTCTCACACGACTATTGAATCCAACCTGGTGGTCAGCTCCTCCTGAGCCCTCTATGCATCCACCAAGGCAACCTCACGTCCAACCGAGACATACTCCGAGTTCCTCAAAGCGTACCAGTCATGCCTGGAGGTGGCCACAATCCGCTGGCACAAATGCTAGGAGACACCTCACACTCCCCAAAGGCTAAAAACTGAACTGAATAACTCCCTAGTGTCATACAATTGCGCGGACCTGCAATGCCTTCCCTCAAACTCTGTTTGTTTCCAACCTCCAAATCCGCCTCCCTCTACGGCTTATGGCCTCCCTGCCAATGCTTAGCTGTGGGCTTCTTTCTCATAATACGGACAACCACAACACTTCCCGTGGTTTTCTGTAGCTCAAAAATAAACTGGGGGTCTGGGGGCAACGCCCCCAGCGGGGTCGAGGGGCAGCGCCCCTCACAGGGTCTGGGGCAGCGCCCCTGTGGGGTCTTGGGGCAGCGCCCCTCGCGGGGTCCTGGGGCAGCGCCCCTGCAGCCAACACCAATTTACAACCTTCAAAACCCCACGAAAGTCCATGGCGCGCATCATTTCTATGATATTTTATGATGTTAAAACCCTTCTTCTACACTCCAATATTTTCAGTGTCTAGGCTCCAGACTTCAGCAAATCATTTTAAATCTGGTCGTCGTCATTTTTTTTTTTTTTGCACTGTAATGTCACCGATGGCACCCCGGCCATACAACCTTCCTGTACGGTCAACAACAGCACTGGCACCTCCAATCATGCAGTCAACACCCTCCACCGTACGACTGTGTTTGTTTGTGCGGGGGCTGCGTTTATGTCTTCGTGCTCCGCGACAGCAGTGGTTTCCACCGCACGGTGGTGGACGTGCTACCGTACAATGGTTCCACCGTCGGTGTTGCCACCGTACGATGGTTCCACCGCACGGTGGTCCCATCGTACGATGGTTCCACCATCGGTGTTGCCACCGCACGGTGGTGCCACTGCACGGTGGTTCCACCGCCGGTGGCCCCACCGTCGGTGTTGCCACCGCACGGTGGTGCCATCGCACGGTGGTGCTACCGTACGGTGGTTCCACCATGGCTTTCTTCTTTTTTTCCGTACGGTCAGCTAACCCATACGGCCATACGATTTTATTTATTTATTTATTTATTTTTATTATTTTTTTCTGCTAGAGAGTCTTCTGCTGGGGTCCCTTGTCTCTGAGATCGCCCTTCATCCTTCTCAGTTTTCCTTGCCCAAGGGTCTCCTGTTGTGGTCCTGTGCCTCTTGAGTCGCCTGCCTCGCCTCTCAGGTCCCCTTCCATCCGCTCAGGTCCCCCTTTGGGCTCTCGGGTGTCCGTCCGGCCTCTCGGGTCCCTTGCGCGCTTCGCATGGTAGGGTTTCAATTTGAACCTATTGGTGGCAAGTTTATTTTCCATGGCCATCCGAAGACCTGGAACCACAAATTCTACAGGGACCACGACCTCCTTCCCATACATAAGAAGAAGAAGGATAATAAAGATTTTGAAGGCTGCGGCCTTCCACATAGGGTTCCAATCATTGTCGACACTCTTCGGATTATTTACGTTGCCAAGGTTTGGGGCGTCTCCCTTCCAATATTCTCTGTATTCCGGTAGGTACACCTCTATTGGTTGCTCTGGTTCCTCTACTTCGATGCTTAATACGTTACAGGAGGGTGAGAACATCTCATAGTCCTCTTGCTGCCAATGGAACAATCCATTTAGTGAATCTGTGTCATCCTCCAAATAGCAACCTCCGATTTTTAATATGCCTTCGACATCTGGGTCCATCCCCTCTCTCCCTTCGTCTCGTGGGTCATTTTCCCTCTCGGATTCATATCCCGAGGAAGAGGCAAGTTCCTCGCTCACCAACTGCGTCCAGAGATCAATAGTGAATTTCTTGCCTCTGCTCTCCATCGAGAGTGTATTTCATTTCCAGTTGTGGTTTGCTTTTGCTGCCACCAACCATCCTCTTCCAAGTATGGTGTCATACCCTTTCTGTTTCAATGGAATGACCACGAAGTCGAGTACAAGAGGTTGTGCACCCACGGTGACTTGCTGTGCCATCAACATGCCGAGGGGTTTAATCCCGTGTTGGTCTGCACCTAGCAGATTAAACGTAGGTGGCCATAGAGTGGGCTTTCCTAGCTTTTTCCATGTGTCCTCCGGAAGGACATTTACTCCGGAACCGCCGTCTACTATAGTATCCATCAAGATGGTGCCCAGGATGCCCATCTCCACCACGGCTGGGTGTCGGCCATTGTTGACGGTAAGTACAACTGGATTTGTTGCTGAGCTTCCTAGTATGGGAGCGTCCATGTCTCTCGGTTTGGGTTTATCAACCTTTGTGCCCAACAACACTGTCCCCAATTGCGGTATGGTGTGTAGGAGGTCTTCCAGTTTCACAGGTACCTCCATTTGGAGCATCTGTCGTACAATGTTCCTCTCCGCGTCTGTGCAGTAGGGTCCAGATGACTCGTGTGTCTCTCCCCGTTGGGCTTTCATGGCCCTTTCTATTTCCTCCCTTGCCTCCATCATTCTCTGCTTCTCCGTGCGGGGATGGGGGTATTGGGCTTCCTTTGCCTGCCCTCGGGTAAGAGCAAGGATGGCTTCTTTACCCCGTGTGTTGCCTTCGATATCAATCAAATTGGCCCCTACGCCAGACTTCGGACAATCGACATCTTCATGGTCACCGGGGCCACACCACCGACATAGCTTTTGAGCAGTGTCATTGTTATTACATTCTCGTGTGTAATGACCCCATTGATTGCAAGCCCTACATTGAATCATTGAGCGTCCCTTCGCATCGTATTGGACCCTATTTCTGGTGGAATTATTATTATTCCCCCGTCCGCCTCGTCGGTTTCCTCAGTAGCCTCCAGAAGATGCATTATTGTTTGAATCCGATGTGGAGGGCTGCTCATGTGCAAAGAGCACTTACTGGTTACATGCCTTCAGATTGTATGGGCATTCCTTCGTAGAATGTCCCATGATCTGGAAGATGTCACAGAATGCCTTCTTGGGACAGGCACCCTTTGTGTGGCCGCTCTCCTTACAATCCGTGCACCACAGTTCATCATCCTTGCTTGTGGTCCCCTTCATTGTCTTAAACTCTTTTAACATCCGTACCATATCCTTCTGAAGGGCCGTGACTTTCTTCTTCGGCTTCTCATCACTGCTACTCTCTTCTTCCGACGTATCATCTTCAGAGGATGATGAAGATCTATTCTTCTTCTTTTTGGCCGTCTTATTTTCACTTTCCAAGTCCATGGCCCGGTTGTATGCATCCTCGTAGGATGTCGGAGGCACAATTTTCATCTTTCGTCGTAGCTTAGGGTTCAGACCCTCGACAAACCACCGCTTCTTTAAGCCATCAGCTAGTTGGCTTTCCATCTTTCTGACTAATTCCTTCAGTCGGCGGCCATATGCCCGTACGGTCTCCTTCTTTCCTTGCTTTGTTCCATAGATTTCCAAAACTATCTCATTATCATCTCGGAGAAGCCGAAATTCCTTCTCGAATGCTTTCTTCAATTCATCCCACGTAGTTACCCCAGTTTTATCCAAGTCTGAATACCAGTCAATAGCCACTCCTCTCAGTGTGGCGGGGAACTGCTTCATCCATTCATCCTGGTCAGTCACCCCGTTGGCTGTCCAGATGGTTTCGCAGGTACGGCAATGCCATGCGGGATCATCTTTGCTATCCCCGTTGAATTTGGGCAACTTCTGTTTGGTCGCCATTGATGGAAGTCGTCCACTTGGAGGTGGTTGTAGCCATGTCTGCCCTCCGATGCTGCTCCCTCCGATGCCACTGATGTCTCTTGTGGTGGTGACCAAAGGTACAGTGTTCTGCCTTGTACCTACCATGCGGTTAGCTTCCCCTTCGCCGTCACTCGTGCCCGGCTCCCTTCGGTGATCCTCCCTTTGTGGCGTGAGAGATAAATTTTTGAACCGATCTCGAGTCTCTTCAACTAGTTCTCTCCGTAACCTAGTTTCCTCCAGAAACTCTTCGAGGCTTCTTGCTCTATAGTAGTCTAGCGACGCGTAGAAATTCCCCTCGGCTTCTGCACCTTCCGTGACACCTCCTTGGTTCCCTTCGGGCAACCCTTCGGCAGGTCGTCCTTCGGCAAGTTGCCTCAGCCTCCGTCTACGTTCTACACGTTGTTCCAGAATCAAAGCCTTCTGCGCAGCCTCCCACTCGTCGGTTTCTAATTTCTTATTTCTGTCTTTATTCAATAAATTGGGCATTAATTGTGGTACAATTTCATGTTTCACAACACATAAACCAAAACACCACACGTCTTTATTAATTCATTCTTTTGTATACAATCAACATAATTCTTCTGCTTCGAACAGTGTTCTTTATTTCTCTCCCTTCACAATTTAAGGATTATTTGTCCTTCGTCGGTCTTCCCTACGTTCGTCATCCTGGCGCTCATGAAATTCTCGTAAGATTTGCTGTCGTCGGTTCTCACGGTAGGTGTCTTCTCTGCGGTTTTGAAGAGCCAAAAATGCTTGAGCCAGAAGGTTAGGCAAATTGCTCATTAACTGATTCACCACCGGGCTTACACCAAGCATGCCCGACACAGCATCCTCTGGAATAGCCTCAATGGTGGCTTCCCTCCGTACGTGTGTTTCAATGGCCGCTTGAAGGATGCAAGAGAAATATTTTGTGAGTGCTCGTTCTCCTTCGAACAGTTCTCAGTGATCCTCGTCAGGGTTACTGCTTGTCCCCTCGGGCAATGGTTGTCCCATTATCCCTGTGCCATGTAGTATATTCCCGTCCCTCTCGAAATAATTTCGGCAACGGTGCCAAATGTTTACCTCACTGGGTAAATAGGAAGAATACAGAAACTGAACAGCAATGCATAATGCAATTACAAAGGAAGTACCAGAATAAGCTTTCCATTCATGTCAAAAGATGTTCATATTATATTCTGTCGTCAACATTACATCTAACATGACTAACATGATCCCACTTCGAAGAAAAGGTACACAATATATAATACCCGAAGGGGTGCCACACAACCGTCGCGACTCCAACTACCTACCCGTCGGCCAACTACCTGACCGTCGTAACTCATTATTACTGATGACAACATAAACATAATATAACAACATAACATAATGATTATTCCCGTCAACAGTATACGCCTCTCCACATGCATTCTACTCAACCAATAAAACATACGCGCATTCTTGAATTGACCCGTACAGTTATCTGACCATATTATATGTTGGTCAATTGCAATATCTTTCTCATGCAAGAACTCAAAAAAATTCTCAAAAGAATGTTGCACATACTCGGAGGAGTGTGATCTATCATCGCTCATATAAAAATGATACTCCTTGATTATCTTCCTGTCCTCTTCTGTACTATCAGGAGCATGTCTATATGTAATGTGAACAAAAATAGCAATCTAGACTAAATTGTAGTACTGAGACTGTACCTCATTTTGTGGTTGCAATGTATAGTTCTCTGCAAAATCAACCACCGATATAATAGTGCCAATCGGGAAAGAGTTCTTACACATCCTGAATTGTTGATCCAACCACTGAGACCTATGGGTGTGCCTTGCATACTTGTAGAAAATATTTTCCTTAAAATCCAAAATAAAATCAGCAATACTCACTTCTCTTGAGACTAATTCACATCTAGAACCTTCACCTCCACTCTTCACATTATATTTCACTGTCTCGTATATTTTTTTCTCAACATAATTA